>NC_133327.1:271662987-271962987 GCF_042186555.1 Aquarana catesbeiana
CTACTGCGCATGCGCGAGTCGCACTGCGCGTCCTAAGTGGTCCCCGCTATCTCTTGGGACCTGTATGTTTCCTAGGAGACAGCGGGGGGGTGCGGGAGGGGGTGTGACTCCTGCAGGAGTCTATTCCCGGAAGTGGGTGCAGATACCTATCTAATACATTAGACTTCCATTAGTGGGGCATCCTCAAATGGAAGATGGAGGAGCGCAAGATCTCTAACATCCACCAGCTCAGTGATGTCGTCATGCAGGAGTGGAAGAGGATTCCAGTGGCAACCTGTTAAGTAGGGATGAGCCGAACACCCCCCCGGTTCAGTTCGCAGCAGGACATGCGAACAGGCAAAATTAGTTAGAACGTGCGAACACCGTTAAAGTCTATGGGACACGAAAGTGAAAAATCAAAAGTGCTAATTTTAAAGGCTTATATGCAAGTTATTGCTATAAAAAGTTTTTGGGGACCCAGGTCCTGCCCGGGGACATGTATCAATGCAAAAAAAAGTTTTAAAAATGGCCGTTTTTTTCAGGAGCAGTGATTTTAATAATGCTTAAAGTGAAACAATAAAAAAGAAATATTCCTTTAAATATTGTGCCTGGAGGGTGTCCTTAGTATGCCTGTAAAGTAGCGCATCTTTTCCATGTTTATAACAGTGCCACAGCAAAATGACATTTCTAAAGGAAAAAACGTCATTTAAAACTGCTCGTGGCTGTAATATATTGTCAGATCCCGGCAATATAGATAAAAATTATTATTTTTATACAGGATTTATATAGCACCGACAGTTTACGCAGCGCTTTACAACATTAGGGCAGACAGTACGATTAGAATACAATTCAATACAGGAGGAATCAGAGAGCCCTGCTCGTTAGAGCTTACAATCTAGGAGGGAGGGTCAAGTTATACAACAGGGTAATAGCTGCGGGGGATGAACTAATGGAGAAAATAGTGCAGGTGTTAGATGGAGGCAGGATAGGCTTCTCTGAAGAGGAAAGTTTTCAGGGATCGCCTAAAAGTGAATACATTTTGGGACAGTCTGACAGATTGGGGTAGGGAATTCCAGAGGATGGGCGAGGCTCGGGAGAAGTCTTGGAGGCAGATATAGGAGGAGGTGATGAGGGAGCTAGAGAGCAGGAGGTCTTGGGAGGAACGAAGAGGGCGATTAGGTTGGTAGGTTGGTATTTTGAGACTAGGTTAGTGATGTAGCTGGGGGCAGAGTTGTGGATGGCTTTGTAATGTATTGTTAGTATTTTGAATTTAATTTGTTGGGTGAGTGGCAGCCAATGGAGGGATTGGCAGAGAGGGGTAGCAGACACTGAGCGGTTTGTAAGGTGGATGAGTCTGGCAGCGGCATTCATGATGGACTGAAGAGGGGATAGTCTATTTAAAGGTAAGCCAATGAGGAGGGAGTTGCAGTAGTCAAGGCGAGAGATAACCAGAGAGTAAATCAGGAGCTTTGTGGTTTCATTGGTTAGAAAGGGACGTAGTTTAGAGATGTTGCAGAGCTTGAGGCGGCAAGCTTTGGAAAGTGATTGGATGTGGGGCCGAAAGGAGAGTTCAGAGTCCAGGATAACACCTAGCACGCTTAGTATAAGCTTAGTTTTGGACAAGTTGAGTTTGAGGAAGTGGTGTGACATCCATACAGATATATCTGTTAGTAAGTTAGTGATGCGTGAGGAGACTGATGGAGTGAGCTCAGGGGTGGAGAGATAGATTTGTGTGTCGTCAGCATAGAAATGATATGCCGTGAGAGGCTGACCCAGGGAAGAGGTGTAGATTGAAAATAAAAGAGGTCCTAAAACAGAACCTTGGGGGACCCCGACGGAGAAGGGAAGAGGAGTGGAGGAAGTAGAATTCAAAGTGACACTGAAGGTGCGTTGGGATAGGTGGGATGAGAGCCACTGAAGAGCACAGTCACGGAGACCGAGGGAGTAAAGTTTTTTGAGGAGGAGGGGGTGGTCAACCGTGTCAAAGGCAGCTGAAAGGTCCAGAAGTAGGAGTACAGAATATTGTCCGTTGGTTTTTGCAGTTAGTAGGTCATTTGTGAGTTTTAAAAGAGCAGTTTCTGTGGAGTGTTGAGGAAGAAATCCAGATTGAAGGGGATCAAGAAGGTTATTCTTAATGAGGTGGTCACTCAGTTGGTTGAGAACCAGGCGTTCAAAGAGTTTAGAGGAAAGGGGAGCAAGGAGATAGGGCGTAGGTTGTTAAGATTGGTAGGGTCCAAGGATGGCTTTTTAAGTATGGGGGTGACCAGTGCATGTTTTAGAGCATTGGGGAAAATGCCAGAGGTGAGGGAGAGATTGAAGATGTGGGTTAGAGAGTGTAAGATAGAGTCAGAGGGCGACCGTAGTATTTGAGAAAGAATAAGGTCCAAGGGACAGGTGGTTAGGTGGGCGATAGAAAGGAGTTTAGCAACTTCTTCTGTAGTTGTAGCTGGCCAGCTAAGACCTGTCCTAGGTTGCTAATGTGACTTAAATGCATATACAGCTAGACCTGCTAATAACCGTAATACAGTTTATATGCTCACATGTGAGACTTTATATATGGATGTCATATAACAGTTGTATATTCGCCTAGCAGTAAGAAGGGTCACTGGTTCGAATCCCAACCACGACACTACCTGCTTGGAGTTTGCATGTTCTATCTCTTACTCTATAATTCCTCTAGCGCCGTTCTATGGAAGCAGTAGGGTTAAAGAGCACACCAAACCTTTATGATATCTTTTTTATTAACTTCAGATTTTCTTCATAAATATCACTGACAATTTAGCAGCAGGCAGTGCATGTACAAACATGTGTTGAATAAGGTATAACAAAATGGCGATTCAACTGTTCAATCTTGTCATTTTACATACAATGGTAGATGTATTTCTCTCTTCAGTATCTGTACTCTCACTTTAAAGTTCCTTAGACACTTTATGATCTCTCTGAGAGGTATATCTGAGGCTTAAGAAATAGTTTTACTTGTTTAATATTGCAATTTGCAGTTTGCACGCTTGTTTGCTTGTTTAAACTTTTGCTATGCTGTTTGGTGATGTTTGTTTGGTTTGATTTGGTTTGGTGGAACTACAAGTGAACACATAACTAGTTCAGTATACAGTTCTAATCACATTGTATAACAATAGTAACATTTATAACTGTATTAAATACCTATTTTGGCCACTTGCTTCCATAAAACTAAACTCTGGCTGGATCTGCAATCTGTTCAGGTCCACTCTCTCTGATATAATGAGATACACTCTCTCTGATATAATGAGATCTAGCAATGTGCTTGGTAATTTACTAGACAAAATAATAGATGTAAGGCTGGCTGTGATTGGCCTAAACTCTTGCTCAGTGTGAGAGTGGCTGTGACTGGCCAAAACTCCTGAGAGTCACAAAGGCTTAACTCTATGCTTTCTGGTTTGCTTCTGTGAACACAATATTTATTTATTTTATTTATTTCAGGTACTTATATAGCGCCATCAATTTACGCAGCGCTTTACATATACATTGTACATTCACATCAGTCCCTACCCTCAAGGAGCTTACAATCTAAGGTCCCTAACTCACATTCATACATACTAGGGACAATTTAGACAGGATCCAATTAACCTACCAGCATGTCTTTGGAGTGTGGGAGGAAACCGGAGTACCTGGAGGAAACCCACGCAGGCACAGGGAGAACATGCAAACTCCAGGCAGGTAGTGTCGTGGTTGGGATTCGAACCAGCGACCCTTCTTACTGCTAGGTGAGAGTGCTTCCCACTACACCACTGTGCCGCCCAATTGAAATCAAAGCTGTTCCAGTAATGTCCCTCGGCGCTCTTATCATCCGGCCAGCACTGCTCTTGTCCTCTGCTCCCCTGCATGATGGACACAGGTAGGCAGCATTGGTGGACATGGGTGAGGCTGAATTGGTGGACACGGATGAGGCTGCATTGGTGGACACGGGTAAGGCTGCATTGGTGGACACGGGTAAGGCTGCATTGGTGGACACGGGTAAGGCTGCATTGGTGGACACGGGTGAGGCTGCATTGGTGGACACGGGTGAGGCTGCATCGGTGGGTACGGGTGAGGCTGCATCGGTGGGTACGGGTGAGGCTGCATTGGTGGACACGGGTGAGGCTGCATTGGTGGACATGGGTGAGGCTGCATTGGTGGACACGGGCAGGCTGCATTGGTGGACACGGTCGAGGCTGCATTGGTGGACAGGGGTAAGGCTGCATCAGTGAACAAGGGTGAGGCTGCATCGGTGGACACGGGTGAGGCTGCATCGGTGGACACGGGTGAGGCTGCATCGGTGGACACGGGTGAGGCTGCATCGGTGGACACGGGTGAGGCTGCATATATGCCATCTACAGTAAACCTGTCCAAGAATCCTGTCTAATTTGCTGTTAACTTGTGCAGGAATTCTGTCTAGTCCTCTGTACACCTGTTTGGGAATACCATTTACAGCCCTCAAAAATTACACTTGCCCGCTTGCATTTTGCGAGTGAATTTTGAGGGCTGCCTGGGAGCGAGGGGGGGGGCGAGCACTGCCGGCCGGCGGGTTCTATCGGAGTCCATTACCCAGCGCTTGTGGAGGGGAAGAGAGAGGAGAGAGCCGGCTGGATGATTCAGAGCACATGGGACATCACTAGCAGCTTTCATTTCAATAGCCGAGTGTTCCCCGCTCTCGCTGTCACACACAGCCCCGCCCCCTGGCCTCTGGGAATTTGATAGATAGATCACCCGTCCAACCTGGGACGAGTGATGTGTATCAAAGTTCCCTGGCCAGGGGGTGGGGCTGTATGGAACGCCGAGCGGCGGGAACACACAGCAATTGAAATCAAAGCTGTTCCAGTAATGTCCCTCGGCGCTCTTATCATCCGGCCAGCAATGCTCTTCTTCTCCCCTGCATGATGGACACAGGTAGGCAGCATTGGTGGACACGGGTGAGGCTGCATTGGTGAACACGGGTGAGGCTGCATTGGTGGACACGGGCGAGGCCATATTGATGGATACGGATGAGGCTGCATTGATGAGCATGGATAAAGTTGCTTAATTCTGCATAAAACATTGAAGGGTAATTTCATGAGATAATTTATAAGGGCGTGTTTAGGGACGGGGCAGGGTAGGGTTTGGGTGAGGCAACTGGTGGAGAGTAACCCTTGAGGCCTGGCTAGTAGCTCAGGACTTGAAATTTTGAGCCCTGCCATTTAGACTACTCTAAATCTCTTCAGGAGTCTTGTTTAGTGTTCTGTAAGCCTGTGCCAGAATCCTGTATAGTCTGCTGTAGACATGTGCAATTCGTTTCGTAACGAATCTAAATTCGCCCGAATTTTGCACCTTTCAGTCATTCGGATGCATCCGAATGTCTGAATAAAAAAATAACGAAATTTCAACTAATACGAAAGAAATTATAGCGAATATAATGAATGAATTCAACATGGTTCGGTAATTCGTTAAAGATCTAATGAAACAAAAGGTCAACTCAAAGTAAATCTTATAGTCCAATCAGCTGATTAATTTTGTGCTGGAGGTTGGATTACTGGCAAAGTGCATTCCTGAGAACTGAGTGAGAAGGGTGTTGTATTGTATTTGAGCAGAGGAGAAGAGATATTGTCATTGTGTGTGTTAATAGATTTAATAAACAAACGACTTTCCAAACTACGAATCATTATCACGAATATATATACATACATTCATACATACATACATACATAAATATCGAAGTTCAACTAATACAAAAGAAATTATAGCGGATATAACGAATGAATTTGACATCATTCGTGGTTCAGTATAACGAATATCGACGCGCTACAGAAATAACTAATTATCCGAAAATGAATTAACATAACATAACGAATATAACAGAATGAAATGATGTATTTTACGAATGACAACGAACCAAAACTAAACGTTCACAAGTCTAGTCTGCTGTAAACCTATGCAGGAATCCCAAACAGGCTGCTGCAAACCTAAGCTAGAATCCTGTATTATCACTTGAATTAAAACCTAAGCTAGAATCCTGTATTATCACTTGAATTAAAACCTAAGCTAGAATCCTGTATTATCACTTGAATTAAAAACTGTTGACCTAACCTCAATATGTGTCATATTTTGAAGTAGGAACTCTGGAATCTCTATTACTGTGACAGTAATAGTCAAGTAAAGTAGATACAGACAACTTGACACTGTATTAAAGCAGAACTACACTGCACGTAGACACCACAAACTGAAACCGCTATTTAATACATTTTTAATATTCAAAGCAAACTCACCCATATATCTATCCATGTCTCCATGATTTATTTTGCTGAGAAATCACTTTGGACCACCCCCTCCCCCACCCCCTAGCATTTCTGGTTGTGGCCATCTTGAGTAAGGGCAGATGATTTATGTAGCATTTACTTCCTGGAATCCATCTGCCCTTAGCTCAGGCATACAGACAAGAGGGTGTGCTTCGCTGAGAAAACCCATCCTCCCCTACTGAACACTTCTGGGATGTAGAGTGCCTTGCAAAAGTATTCACCCCCTTGGCTTTTTACCTATTTTGTTACATTACAGCCTTTAGTTCAATGTTTTTTTAATCTGAATTATATTTGATCGATCAGAACAGAATAGTCTAAGTTGGTGAAGTAAGATTAGAAAAATATATACATAAAACTATTTTTCAGAAATAAAAAAAATGATAATTGGCATGTGCGTATGTATTCACCCCCTTTGTTATGAAGCCCATAAAAAGCTCTGGTGCAACCAATTACCTTCAGAAGTCACATAATTAGTGAAATGATGTCCACCTGTGTGCAATCTAAGTGTCACATGATCTGTCATTACATATACACACCTTTTTGAAAGGCCCCAGAGGCTGCAACACCTTAGCAAGAGGCACCACTAACCAAACACTGCCATGAAGACCAAGGAACTCTCCAAACAAGAGACAATGTTGTTGAGAAGTACATGTCAGGGTTAGGTTATAAAAAAATATTTAAATCTTTGATGATCCCTAGGAGCACCATCAAATCTATCATAACCAAATGGAAAGAACATGGCACAACAGCAAACCTGCCAAGAGACGGCTGCACACCAAAACTCACGGACTGGGCAAGGAGGGCATTAATCAGAGAGGCAGCACAGAGGCCTAAGGTAACCCTGAAGGAGCTGCAGAGTTCCGCAGCAGAGACTGGAGTATCTGTACATAGGATGACAATAAGCCGTACGCTCCATAGAGTTGGGCTTTATGGCAGAGTGGCCAGAAGAAAGTCATTACTTTCAGCAAAAAAACAAAATGGCACGTTTTGAGTTTGCGAAAAAGGCATGTGGGAGACTCCCAAAATGTATGGAGGAAGGTGCTCTGGTCTGATGAGACTAAAATTGAACTTTTTGGCCATCAAAGAAAACGCTATGTCTGGCACAAACCCAACACATCACATCACCCAAAGAACACCATCCCCACAGTGAAACATGGTGGTGGCAGCATCACGCTGTGGGGATGATTTCCAGCAGTTGGGACTGGGGAACTGGTCAGAGTTGAGGGAAAGATGGATGGCGCTAAATACAGGGATATTCTTGAGCAAAACCTGTACCACTCTGTGTGTGATTTGAGGCTAGGATGGAGGTTCACCTTCCAGCAGCACAATGACTCCAAACACACTGCTAAAGCAACACTTGAGTGGTTTAAGGGGAAACATGTAAATGTGTTGGAATGGCCCAGTCAAAGCCCAGACCTCAATTCAATAGAAAATCTGTGGTCAAACTTAAAGATTGCTATTCACAAGCGCAAATCATCCAACTTGAAGGAGCTGGAGCAGTTTTGCAAGGAGGAATGGGCAAAAATCCCAGTGGTAAAATGTGGCAAGCTCATAGAGACTTATCCAAAGCAACTTGGAGCTGTGATAGCCGCAAAAGGTGGTTCTACAAAGTATTGACTTTAGGGGGGTGAATAATTATGCACATTGCCTTTTTCTGTTATTTTGTCCTATTTGTTGTTTGCTTCACAATAAAAAAAAAACATCTTCAAAGTTGTGGGCATGTTTTGTAAATTAAATGATGCAAATCTTCAAACAATCCATGCTAATTCCAGGCTGTGAGGCAACAAAACATGAAATATGCCAAGAGGAGTGAATAGTTTTGCAAGGCACTGTATGACCTCATTTGCCTAGGGCTGGAAACCAGGAAGTAAATAGAAACAAAAAAAGTTAAAAAGAAAATATAATATATATCCTACCTATTTACCAATGCTAGCAGCATAAGAATTACATATAGTCAATGTTGATTGAGAGAGTGAAGTCCTGCTTTAAAGTGGTTGTAAACCTGACATGATATCTGAAAAAAGCACATCCTTCTATACTGTGAACTTGCTACTAGCCAAAGCTCTGAGTGTGATTTCTCTCTGCTGTCACCACCTTCTGGTATCTGTATGTCACTTCTGACAGCTTTTTCCCCCCACACCAAGAAAAAAAGGTGACAATTGAGCTCCAGCACACAGCCTGTGATTGACAACCACAGCTTTGTTTGTTCTCCATGTGTGAGGAGGGGGCGGAGGGTGTGCATTCCCGCCAATCAGGGCTCAGAGCTCTTTACCCTTAGCTGTGCAGTCTGTGAATTCAGGTCCATGCCCCCTGCTTTGTGATGGTGCCAGGCTCTGAGTAATTTCTGTGTGTTGTAGAAGGCTGTACAGGACAGTTGGCTGTAGATAAACAGGTACAACTTAAGTAGGAGTATTTGTTTCATCTCTGTGTATTACCTGAGGCTAGCCACTTCACTAGGTACAGTGGATATAAAAAGTCTACACACCCCTGTTAAAATGTCAGGTTTCTGTGATGTAAAAAAAATGAGACCAAAGTAAATAATTTCAGAACTTTTTCCACCTTTAATGTGACCTATAAACTGTACAACTCAGTTGAACAACAAACTGAAAGCTTTTAGGTGGAGGGAAGTAAAAATAAAAAATTGCATAAGTGTGTACACCCTTAAACTAATACTTTGTTGAAGCACTTTTTGATTTTATTACAGCACTCAGTCTTTTTGGGTATGCGTCTATCAGCATGGCACATCTTGATTTGGCAATATTTACTCATTCTTCTTTGCAAAAACACTCCAAATCTGTCCGATTACGAGGGCATCTCCTATGCACAGCCCTCTTCAGATCACCCAACAGATTTTCAATGGGATTCAGGTCTGGGCTCTGGCTAAGCCATTCCAAAACTTTAATCTTCTTGTGGTAAAGCCATTCCTTTGTTCATTTGGATGTTTAGTCAGGTCCATAAATATTGGGACATCATCACAATTCTAATCTTTTTGGCTCTATACACCACCACAATGGATTTAAAATGAAACAAACAAGATGTGCTTTAACTGCAGACTTTCAGCTTTAATTAGAGGGTATTTACATCCAAATCAGGTGAACGGTGTAGGAATTACAACTGTTTGTATATGTGCCTCCCATTTTTTAAGGGACCAAAAGTAAAGGGACAATTGGCTGCTCATTCAATGGCCAGGTGTGTGTTATTCCCTCATTATCCCATCTACAAGGAGCAGATAAAAGGTCCAGAGTTAATTTCAAGTGTGCTATTTGCATTTGGAATCTGTTGCTGTCAACTCTCAATATGAGATCCAAAGCGCTGTCACTATCAGTGAAGCAAGCCATCATTAGGCTGAAAAAACAAAACAAACCCATCAGAGAGATAGCAAAAACATTAGGTGTGGCCAAAGAAACTGTTTGGAACATCCTTAAAAAGAAAGAATGCACCGGTGAGCTCAGCAACACCAAAAGACCCGGAAGACCACGGAAAACTTCGGATGACCGAAGAAAACACCCTTCACAATAGTTGGCCAGATCAAGAACACTCTCCAGGAGGGAGGTGTATGTGTGTCAACGTCAACAATCAAGAGAAGACTTCACCAGAGTGAATACAGAGGGTTCACCACAAGATGTAAACCATTGGTGAGCCTCAAAAACAGGAAGGCCAGATTAGAGTTTGCCAAACAACATCTAAAAAAGCCTTCACAGTTCTGGAACAACATCCTATGGACAGATGAGACCAAGATCAACTTGTACCAGAGTGATGGGAAGAGAAGAGTATGGAGAAGAAAAGGAACTGCTCATGATGGATGACCGAAGAAAACACCCTTCACAATAGTTGGCCAGATCAAGAACACTCTCCAGGAGGGAGGTGTATGTGTGTCAACGTCAACAATCAAGAGAAGACTTCACCAGAGTGAATACAGAGGGTTCACCACAAGATGTAAACCATTGGTGAGCCTCAAAAACAGGAAGGCCAGATTAGAGTTTGCCAAACAACATCTAAAAAAGCCTTCACAGTTCTGGAACAACATCCTATGGACAGATGAGACCAAGATCAACTTGTACCAGAGTGATGGGAAGAGAAGAGTATGGAGAAGAAAAGGAACTGCTCATGATCCAAAGCATACCACCTCATCAGGGAAGCATGGTGGTGGTAGTGTCATGGCGTGGGCATGTATAGCTCCCAATGGAACTGGTTCTCTTGTATTTATTGATGATGTGACTCCTGACAAAAGCAGCAAGATGAATTCTGAAGTGTTTCGGGCAATATTATCTGCTCATATTCAGCAAAATGCTTCAGAACTTATTGGACGGCGCTTCACAGTGCAGATGGACAATGACCCGAAGCATACTGCGAAAGCAACCAAAGAGTTTTTTAAGGGAAATAAGTGGAATGTTATGCAATGGCCAATTCAATCACCTGACCTGAATCCGATTGAGCATGCATTTCACTTGCTGAAGACAAAACTGAAGGGAAAATGCCCCAAGAACAAGCAGAGGCCTGGCAGAGTATCACCAGGGATGAAACCCAGCATCTGGTGATGTTTAGACGTTCCAGACTTCAAGCTGTAATTGACTGCAAAGGATTTGCAACCAACCAATAAAAAGTGAAAGTTTGATGGATGGTTGTTAATCTGTCCCATTACTTTTTGGTCCCTTAAAAAGTGTGAGGCACATATACAAACTGTTGTAATTCCTACACCGTTCACCTGATTTGGATGTAAATACTCTCAAATTAAAGCTGAAAGTCTGCAGTTAAAGCACATCTTGTTTGTTTCATTTCAAATCTATTGTGGTGGTGTATAGAGCCAAAAAGATTACAATTGTGTCGTGTCCCAATATTTATGGACCTGACTGTATGCTTTGGGTCGTTGTCATGCTGAAAGATGAAGTTCCTCTTCATGTTCAGCTTTCTGGCAGAAGCCTGAAGGTTTTGTGCCAATATTTATTGCACAATTCGTTTACAGGAACACAAAAACTAGGTACCCACCACCAACACCTAGACCAGGGATCCTCTAACTACGCCCCTCCAGCTGTTGCGGAACTACACATCCCATGAGGCATTGTAACACTCTGACATTCACAGACATGACTAGGCATGATGGGAATTGTAGTTCCTGAACAACTGGAGGGCCGTAGTTTGAAGACCCCCTGACCTAGACTCTAAATTAAAATAGGACAACTATGTCTTTGTAAAAGAAGCTGCGTCATATCATACAGTCCTGTGATTGTCTAATCACTCCATAGCTATCCTGGTTCTGACTTGCTGTTAACTTCTACCCACTGTCCCAATTATTACATCTTCCACCGAGCTACCCCTATCAATACAGTTTTGTCTTAGGCTGCAATATTGACCTTTACAGTCTACACTACTAATTGCCTACAGTCAATCTAGCCTTCTTAGTGGCACTGGCTCTATAGGGTGGGGGCCTGATGGGCAATGGTGGCTGGATATGCACGTGCCCTGATGGTGCTTGACACCTGGACATACGTGCCTACTTAAAGTGACACTAAACATTCCTTTTTGTTTTTTGTTTTTAAATAACAAACATATCATACTTACTTCCATTGTGCAGTTTTTTTTGCACAGTGTGGTCCGAACCTCATCTTCAGGGGTCCCCCGGCGATCGCAGCTCCTCCTTGCATCGGTAAACCCCCTGGGAGAAGTGCTCTCTCTGGGGGTTACCCTGCGGGCGTGCTCCCGAGTCCAGCATTTGCATCTATAGACACAGAATGCCGGACTCGGCCCCGCCCCCCACGTCATTGGATTTGATTGACAGCAGCGGGAGCCAATGGCTGCGCTGCTATCAATCTATCCAATCAAGAGCCGAGAACCCTGGGCAGAGAGGAAGAGTGCGTCTCCACCAAGGGAACAAAGGGCTCAGGTGAGTAGAAGTTTTTACAACCCCTTTAACCGCCACCTCCTGTATTTGGTATTTAATCCTATTTCGGTGTACATGGTGTGTGCTTGCTGTATGATACGACACAGCTGCTTTTACATAGACAACGTTGTCTTATTTTAATTTAGAGTCTAGGTGTTGGTGGTGGGTACCTAGTTTTTGTGTTCCTGTAAACGAATTGTGCAATAAAACTTTTTCCCTATATAAGCTGCTTGGTTCTCCCGTGATTTCAGGGGTCTCTTTCACCTGTATTTCTAGTTTTGTCATAGCTCCAAATCTCGGAGACCGCACCTTAACCGGTGAGTCTGCAATGTAGGGACGCTGTACCTCCAACGCACAATTATCTGGTGGTACAGCGCCTATACTATAAGTGAGTTGATGGTTCTTTTTTCTTTTGCACGTATAGTGGTCCCCTAGGGGACTTATAGGCCTTTGGCTTTTTTCCTCCCATCTTACTCCTATAGTTTATATAACATTTGTATCACATTTACCTCACAGTGGACGCTTTTAAACTGCTGGCCATTGGGGCTTTGGTGATTACCTATCCTGGTAACTAATTCTGTCATCATGGCTTACAAAATTGGTGACGATATAGATCGTGAGATTCAGGTTGCTTTCACTAGGGGTAAGGGACCAGAGGGAACTATTAATGTTTTTTTTTTTAACTTTTTAAATAGCATAAAAAACTATTAGATACCTTAATCGCAAATAAGATATCTCTTCGTTGGAATCCCACATTCAATTCGGGGTTATTCCGAGGGGATTACGCAAAAAGGTGGTGCCTACGGAACATTTGCATACACCCAGGTTCATGGAGAAGTGGAAGGCTAAATGTCTGGACCATGGGCTGTCGGTTATTCAACTGATTGTTGAAGAAAAAGCCCAACTAGATGAGCTAAAAATGGAGCTGGAACGGAGTAGTAAAGTACTGGAACCCCTTCAGGGAGAATCTGTCTTTGAGAAACATAATGATATACTCAAAAAGGAAATTGAGAAGGTTTAGAAGCATCTTATGACAATGAAATGGCATAAATTCAGACAAAATCTGGATGATTTTGAAAAGGGTAAGGTCTTTGATCTCACAGTACCTAGGGGACAGAGCCAGAGTAGGCACAGTAGATATAGATCTACCACCCGCTCCAGAAATAGACAGCATTATTCAGGTAGTGAAAGTGGTGACAATATTAAATCTGTTGGTTTTGTATATGTGGTGGAGGTAGATGTCAGTGACTTGGGCCCTTTAGGGAACCATCCCAAAGAGGAAGGAAGAGTAGACACAAAAGACCAAGGCAGAGGAAGAGGTGGGGGAGGCAACACCAGGGGGATAATTCCCAAAATTCAGAAACAGATAAGAACACGCAGTACCAAATACTAGATGAATGTGAAACCCTAGTTTCAGCAGTGCCTCCCACCAAAGACATGAAGGTCATCAATCTATCAATCTTCCCGCTTGACAAAAGACATACCAACCTCCTAAGCAAGGGGCTCTGTCACGGAACGTCCCACACTCCGCTTGAGTGCTTCCGTCATATACTGCTTCCTAAGTTCTGGAACACGAGTCCAATGGATCTGGCTATAGGAACCCCAAGAACTAGACAACACCAGTCTTGGAGTACATCAGAACTACTTTTATTTTGAGATCTCACAGACCTTTATACAGCAGGGATGACTCAAAGCTAACCTAATTAACATGAGCTAATTTACTACAAAATGTACCCAGACCAGATGACAGTCTTGTGGGCACCGAGCTTCACACATTAATATAAACACAATAGCTGGAGCTAATTACAATTAACAATACAAACAAAAATCTCCCCCCTCCTCAGCCTAGACCATTCGTCTCCTAGCCAGGGCTTGTGGCTAATGTGATCAGCTCTCTCAATTAACCTAAACACAGGTTGATAACACCAGCATCTCCTCACAGGATGTGTCCCAGCAGAATGAATCAGTCTTATCAGCAGGGGGCTGCTGGAGGAATTCCCCCTCCCTCTTCAGGGACACAAATCTACAGTAAGGAGTCCCCATACAATATATACATATATACACGACTGAGTCCGATTAATACAGTTCAGACTGGATTTCTCATTCACCTCACAAAGAGTATTGTTCCATTGAAAATCCAGGGCCCATAATCAAAAGGCAACAGGCTTGCATACAGTCCTCTCCAACAGCCTCTGTTCTGGCTAGGTCTGTGACATTTCTCCCCTTTCGGCAGGAGACTAACACAGGAGGAGACCCCAGACGGGTTGACTCCGAAGTTAGTAAACAGCTCCAGTCCTCTACTGCCTGTACCCACACCGTACCCCAAATAAATTATTCCAAACAGAGTATCACTCACCCAGCCAACCTCTACCTCTCTCAGAGAACATATCTGCCGCTGGGGAGAGGCCTGGACTGGCTCTTCTCCCTGGAATTCTTTCTGCCGCTGGAGAGAAGACAGGGTGACTGGGCTCACTCTGTCATGCTGTTGGGGATCTGGGCCCACTGCCCAGCATCCCTGGGGTATACAGGTGGAGACTGAAGTCCCATCCACCTTCACAGGAAATCCATCCTCTGTTAGTTGAGGGCAGAGTCCAGCAGTCCTCGGCCCTGTTGCCAGCCCTTCTGCTGGAAACCCCACACCATCTGTTCCGGCTAACTGTTGGAGAGGGAGGCCGACTGCCCCGCCTCCCTGGAACTCTGTAGTTGTTGCTGGTGCTGGGCAGAGGTTGGTAGCACTCTGCCCTGTTGCCAGCACTTCTGCTGGGGACTCCGCATCCTCTGCTCCGGCTAACTGTTGGGGCAGGCAGCTGGCTTCCTCCCCTCCCAAACTGTGTAGCTGCCATTGGGGAAGTGAGCCGGCTGCTTCCTTTTCCATTCCCTCATCTGGCTGCTGGGATGACATGTCGATGGTACTGTCTCCCAGGTACACGGATCTTTGCTGGGGAGGAAAGCCCACTTCCTCCACCCTGGCCAACTGTTGGGGAGGGACAACACACACCTCCTCTCCCTTCTCCCCCTGTATCTGCTGCTGGGAAGTGATTGCCATCTTCTCACCCTGAGCCTCCACAATTGCTGCAGGTGTGGGGCAGAGGTCTTGGACCCTCTGTCCGGTTGCCAGCACTTCTGCTGGGGGTTTGCTAGGTGGTTCCTCCTCTACAGAAATGTCTATTAAATCCCCAGTCTCTGGAAGTGGTAAAAGTGTGGGACAGAGGTCTTGGACCCTCTGTTCAGTTACCAGATCTTCAGCTGGAGAAGTTTGTTTTAACTCCATAGATGCTGCTGGCAGAAAATCACATGTCCCTGTCAGTGTTGTGGGAGAAAGGCCAACTACCTCTTCTCTCAGGAAGGCCGAAGCCACTGTTGGTGCTGGGCAGAACACAGTGAACTTTGGCCCTGATAGCAGCTCTTCTGCTGGAGGCTCATCAGGTTGTTCTTCCTCAGCAGAAAAGTCTATCAAATCCCATGTCTCTGCAACTGATGTCTGGGAATAGAGGTTCACCATCTCCTGTCCATGGAACCCAGAAGATGTTATCATTTCTGGACAGAGGTTAGCAGAGCTCTGCCCTGTTGTCAGCACTTCAGGTTTGGGGACGGCAATCTCCGGATTTTCCACTGCCGATTCTCTGGCATGCTGCTGAACTTGTTCTAGCAGTTTCCTGTATGCCCTTTCCAGATGCTGTTCCTTCCTTAGCAAATGGTCCAGATCAGGTTTGAGCTCTGAGACCCCTGCAAGACCGAGCATAGACTCTCTATAGTCTCTCATGTCCTCAAGGTCAGGTTCCCCCTCATCGCCAAACATAAAAAGATCTGTAAGGTTCTCCCACAGCAATCCAGGGCTGCCAAAGTCATATCCCTCCGGAGAGCATTCTGTTGTCTCCCCTAAATATCCCTCCTCTGCGTGCCATTGCAGAGCCCGATAACGATTGTCCAGCTCTATCTCCTGCTGGACCAACTTGTCCAACTCAGTCACCCATTGCTCCTGGGGCTGCTCTCCCAGGAATGCCATCCGCAATGCCCGTTGGTCACTGGCCCGTTGCTCTTGGGTTGGAAAGCACTTGCCCTGTTTTATACCAGCGAGACGGAGGGCTGCAATCCAGAGCTCCACCCGAATCAGCTGCCTGAGCTCCAGGTATTCATCCTCAGACACAGTCCTGGTGTACGTTGAAAGGATGATCCGCAGCAGCCCCGGGAATTCTGATGCCAGGTCCATATCTCCGCTGGGGTGACTGAAGTCTGCTATGCTGATCTTGGATCCAGTTGGAGGTTTGGATGTCCCAGACTTCAGACTTCAGGAAGCTTTCCCGCTGCTTGCCACCAATGTCACGGAACGTCCCACACTCCGCTTGAGTGCTTCCATCATATACTGCTTCCTAAGTTCTGGAACACGAGTCCAATGGATCTGGCTATAGGAACCCCAAGAACTAGACAACACCAGTCTTGGAGTACATCAGAACTACTTTTATTTTGAGATCTCACAGACCTTTATACAGCAGGGATGACTCAAAGCTAACCTAATTAACATGAGCTAATTTACTACAAAATGTACCCAGACCAGATGACAGTCTTGTGGGCACCGAGCTTCACACATTAATATAAACACAATAGCTGGAGCTAATTACAATTAACAATACAAACAAAAATCTCCCCCCTCCTCAGCCTAGACCATTCGTCTCCTAGCCAGGGCTTGTGGCTAATGTGATCAGCTCTCTCAATTAACATAAACACAGGTTGATAACACCAGCATCTCCTCACAGGATGTGTCCCAGCAGAATGAATCAGTCTTATCAGCAGGGGGCTGCTGGAGGAATTCCCCCTCCCTCTTCAGGGACACAAATCTACAGTAAGGAGTCCCCATACAATATATACATATATACACGACTGAGTCCGATTAATACAGTTCAGACTGGATTTCTCATTCACCTCACAAAGAGTATTGTTCCATTGAAAATCCAGGGCCCATAATCAAAAGGCAACAGGCTTGCATACAGTCCTCTCCAACAGCCTCTGTTCTGGCTAGGTCTGTGACAGGCTCTCCTTCTCACCATCAGCATCCATGGATGAATTCACAGTGTATAAAGACATTGTCTTATTTTTGCGTAAGGCGATCTTTTGCATCTGATATGCTGGTTGTGATAAGGACAACACCCAACCAGATGATCAAACATCTGTGACCTCCGAAGATAAAGAGGAAAGAGTGGCTTTAGAGAATCTGTTGGCCCTTCTGGATGAACAGATTGGCTTTGAGGATGAACCTGACACTGATAAGATTAGGAGACCCAGTCATCTCTACATAAAATCAACCAAAATGACCCCTCTGTACAAACATCGGATGAAGGTCTTCCTTGACCTAGAAAATCAATGTATGAGTTAGAGCGGGCAAGGGATCTGATAGTCAAAAGTAGTGATAAGGTGGGAACATGGTTTTGCTGTAAAGTGACGTGTTTGAGAAAGAAATCTTGAGGCAGCTGGGTGATACCTCCACCTACTTGAAACTGTCATCTAATCCCTTTCCCACTCTAGTTGAAAATCTTAATCGGCAATTACTCCTGGCCTGTGAAGTTAATCTCCTGACCATTAAGGAGTGGGATTCCTTGAGGGTGGGGGAATTTAATAACCCCACCTTCTTTGTAATACCTAAACTACATAAATCCCTCACCAACCCTCCAGATAGACCCATCGTCTCAGCGATGGGGGGCCCTTTGGAGAGGATAGGCTTCATTAAAACCATGGTGACTTCACTGCCTTCCTATGTTCAGGACACTCGTGATGTCCTGGCTAAGTTACAGGACTTGGAGGTTCCCCCTGGGGCCCTACTGGTGGGGATCGATGTTGAGTCTCTCTATACGTTGATACCCCATGAGTGGGGCCTCAGGGCGGCCTCTTTTTTCTTGTATATGACCCATCCTGAATTTGTTGCGCAAAATAAATTTATTTTAGAGCTTTTAGAACACGCCTTTGTGAATAACTACTTCCAATTTATGGATGGACACTATCAGCAGACGAGGGGAACTGCCACAGGAGCACCTTGGGCTCCATCATACGCCTGCCTCCATTTGGGTCTCTGGGAGCTGGAGACGGTCTATCAGATGCCGATGTATCTCAGCGTGGGAATTTACTGCCTGAGATATATCGACGATATCCTGATGGTGTGGAGGGGTGATGAGGAGCAACTTATGGAGTTCCTCTCGGCACTAAACCAAAATTAAAGAAACATCAGGTTAACCTACATGGTAGACCCCAAGACAATCTCTTTTCTCGACCTACTAATTATTATAGGCCTCCAGTCACCACCCAGATCATTTGGTTAAGGGAATTCCTGTGGGCCAGTTCCTGCGGCTCCACAGGAACTGCTCCTGTGATGATGATTTCCATAGTTCAACCTTGGTTTCCTCAGACCATAACATATTTTCCCACATGCTTTTGGGAGACTTCAGATGTGTTTTTGCAAAATATAGCCTTGGATGTTTTTCTTCATACGAAAAGGCTTCCGTCTTGCCACTCTACCCCATAGCCCAGACACAGCCAGTACTTGCCAGATATTCCTGCAGCTCATTTAATGTTGCTGTAAGCCTCTTGGTAGTCTCCCTGACCAGTTTTCTTCTCGTCTTTTCTTTAATTTTGGAGGGATGTCCAGTTCTTGGTAATGTCACTGCCATATTTTCTCCACTTGATGATGACTGTCTTCACTGTGCTCTATCTAATGCCTTGGAAATTCTTTTGTACCCTTCTCCTGATTGATGCCTTTTAACAATGAGATCCCTTTGATGCTTTGGAAGCTCTCTGTGGACCATGGCTTTTGTTGTAGGATGCAAATAAGAAAATGTCAGAAACCTACTAGAACAGCTGACCTTTATTTGGGGTTAATCAGAGGCACTTTAAATGATGGCAGGTTTGTACTCACTCCTAATTAACATGAGTTTGAATTTGATTGCTTAATTCTGAACACAGCTACATCCCCAGTTATAAGAGGGTGTGCACACTTATGCAACCACATTATTTTATTTTTTTATTTTTACTTCCCCCCTAAAAGATTTCAGTTTGTTTTTCAACTGAGTTGTACAGTTTATAGGTCACATTAAAATGTGTAAAAAGTTCTAAAAATGATTTATCTGTGTCTCATTTTTTTACATCACAGGAAACCTGACATTTTAACAGGGGTGTGTGGACTTTTTTTTCTCCACTGTATATGTAAGGGTTTACAACCACGTTAAACTCTACGCTCCCCTCTGTCAAAAAGCTGCTTGCTAAACTGAAATTACCATGGAACAAATATAGGCAATAATGTTTATTTTTAGGTAAAAATAAAGGGTATATTTTTTATAATTTTATTTATATAGAAATATATTATTGAAAATAGAACTTAAAACATCACGTGGGTTATATTCCTGAATTATGGGTACAGCATGCTAATGCAGTTTGTTTTACAAGAGCATAGGGAATTTATCTTAGGTCATAGGTAAGCACATCCTTTTATCTGCCATGTGTACATAATCTCTCATTGCTTTATACTGTGTTTGTTTACACTTGATTATATATTAACAAAAGTCAGTCTAACAGCAAGATCTAGGGTCAAGCTCTTATCAGAGAAAGGTATTAACAGGAAGATGCAACACAACTAGCTAAAAAGCTAGATGTGTGTAGCGCTATTCTTTTCTCTCTCTGCAGCTACTGAGGTATGATGGCATCACCTGTATAGTATTTAGGAGCAGAGTCTTCATAATCAGTGTGATCAGGACAGGATCTCTTATGCCATGTACACACGACCAGACTTTGACAGCAAAGGTCCGATGGACAATTCGATCGTGTGTGGGCTTCATCGGACCTTTGCTGTCGAAAAATCAGACGGACTTTAGAAATAGAACATGTTTCAAATCATTCCGACGGACTGTATGCTAGTCCGACAGACAAACAACAACGCAAGGGCAGCTATTGGCTACTGGCTATGAACTTCCTTATTCTAGTCCGGTCGTACGTCATCACGTTCGAATCAGTCGGACTTTGGTGTGATCGTGTGTAGGCAAGTCCATTGCGTCGGAACTCCGTCGAAAGTCCGTCAAAAAGTCCTTCGTTGTTCAGTCCGTCGAAAGTCCGCTCCTGTATACACGGCATAACAAGCGCAGTGCCTCCACTCAATTGGGGCTTGTGAATAGCAAGTGAAATCCCAATTGAGAAATATATCTCCACAGACAGTAATCCACACAGCATTGTATTTGAAAGTCCATGTATTGAAGAAATAACATTCAGTGAACCATCCAACATGAGGTATTTTCCAATCATCAAAAGTCTCTATGTATGTCTCAGTGAGGTGACGCTGCAACACTTTACACAGTCTGTTCTTTCTTAGCGGGAATTCACTTTTCTCCTTCTGCAACATGACCACCTCCACTTACCCACAAATCCGCCTTGCCATCCTCTGCTCTTCTTGGTGACCTAAACGAGAGAGAGAGGGAGAGAGAGAGAGGGAGGGAGAGAGAGAGAGAGAGAGAGAGAGAGAGAGAGAGAGAGAGAGAGAGAGAGAGAGAGAGAGAGAGAGAGAGAGAGAGAGAATGAATATTGGAAAAGGGCAGGCTGCTTTCTGCAATGTTCTTTCCCTTTACTTTCACCATAGGCACAAACATGAAAGTCCAGCCAATTCAAACATTCATGTATGCAAAAAGAACTTTCACTAAAAAGGTTACTTGGCTGCATAAAAGGCTGAGTGCCATCTAATGTTTGTAGGAACTTGAAGATGGCCATACATGGACAAATCTTTGGTCATAGCCAGCGAAAGATCCAACCAAGTATGTATTATTTCAATTGATTACATTTTTATTCTTTTTTTAACAGAAAAGTTTCTATTTATCTCATAAGGAGAGAAACACTACATCCAAAAATATAAAAGAAAATGAAAAGAAAATTGAACATTAAAGCAGAGTTCCACCTAAAAGTGGAACTTCCACTTATTTGTCTTCTCCCCCCCTCTAGTGCCACATTTGACAGGTACCCACTTGACAGGTACCCCACTTCCCGGGGACCGGGCCCCGGCAAATTATGTCAGCAGCTCGGCTCCCTCCACCGCCGGGCCAGTAGGACAGCGCAACGGTGCCTTGTGCATTCGCAGCAGGGACCCGGCGTGGAGCCGTAATGCTTCACTACCGGGTTCCCTCATCGGCAATGGCGGTGGCAGCACCCGACAGCTGATGGAAACATCAGCTGCTATGCCGACATCGCTGGACTCTAGGACAGTTAAGTGTCCAATTAATAAAAGTCAGCAGCTGCAGTATATGTAGCTGCTGGCTTTTAATTTTTGCAGGGGTGGGCAAACCTTTAAGGCACAAAGTTCAGTTCAGTGCAGTAGATATAAGAGATGGATATCTCGAAACAAGCATGTTATAGTAGACAGTATGTTACATCTAGAGAATGAAGTTCACGTAGAGCCTAGTCCTCTATCTAGCTTAATAAAAACAGTCAGTATAATTTGCCCGGGGGGGGGGGGTGTGGAAATGGGAGAGAGGGAAAGACGTTTCAGTACAACCCATTTATTAATTAGCACAGAAGTTGAGCCCCAGAGTTGTCAGGAGTTTAGGTTTTAACCCAGGCGCCCCAGATCTTTTTGAACTTCTATGCTTTTCTGGCATAGAGCGCTGCATAAAATATAAACAATCGGCTATGAGTGTTGAAAGTGACAGTGTCACAGATACCCAAATAGAGGATCCATAGGCACAGACAAGCTTCCCACAGAGTTTATCACGTTCACTACCTCTGCTCAAAACTCCTGAATAAGGGGGCACGACCATACAACATGCAGGAAGGTACCAAACTGATTGTAGCATTTAGGACATCTGTCAGACTGGGCGGGGTATATCTTTGAAAGTTTTTGAGGGGTGTAATATGCTCTGTGAAGGAATTTAAGTTGGCTATACCTATCTCTGGCCGATTTCATTAACGGATGTATTGCTGAATCCCTTCCTCTCCCAATCCTCAGTATTGAGGGTAGGTATGTCTTTCTTCCAGGTGTGGAACAGTCTAGTCCCTCTACCAGTGTCTCTGCTAAATATTCTAAGGTATAGAGAGGAGAGAATTCTGTCCACATTATTTTTTACATTTTAAATTGTATTTTATTTTCTTTATTTATATACCACCAACAAATTACAGAGGAAGCACGTATGGTCAGCTTTAAATCAAGTGGTGAGGCAACATATCGCCTCCCAACCACCTGTCAAACACACTCAAATGTTTTTCAGAGGAGCAGCAGTGCTGCTACACTTGTGAAAAAGCCCTCAGTTGCATTCAGGAGCAGCACCCTTAGGGCTTGTTCACATGAAAAGTTGGGGGGGTGGTAAAACAGCAGGATATAATATAAGTCTATGGCTAAGTGCAGCAAACCCACAGGAAAGCTTGCAGGTACACTGCAGTGCACTCGCAGTGTGGGTAAATAAGAAGGCCAGTATGGTGGCCTGAATTTATGGGAGGAGCCTGGAGGGTATTTAAGCAGCCCACTCGCCTATGGTCTTTGTCGGTTCCAGTGCACGATTCATTACATCACCAGTCCGACTCTTCAGCTCACTTCGTGTTCATGAGTCTGTTGTTCCTGAATAGTGTGTTGCGGTTGCTTATTCGTGGTTTGTCGATCAAGTCTTGCTCGCTGTCGCAGGTAGCTTAGTTGTATTCGTATCTTGTCCTAAATAGATACCATTTGTTGTTTCCCCCATATCCCATATCGTGTGTTCAGTTGCCGCCGCAAATTTACGAATCCTTCATACACGATTCCCCCCCCCCCCGTTACTTGCCAAATCGAGTCATATTTTCTTTTTTTTTTTTTTTACACTCTTCGGATATGTTGCATACCCACTACAGACCGATGCGGACCTAGTTGCACGGCCATTGTCGCAGGTAGGATTCGCTACCATCTTTTGTCATGTCAATTTGTAGCCACTCGCAGTATCACCCATACCATGTGTTTGGATCCCGCAGTGGAACTTACGAATCATTCATACACGGTTCATGGCACCATACGACATTCTTCGGATACGTTGCATGCCCACTACAGACCAATACAGACCCAGGTCGCACGGCCATGGTCGCAGGTAGAATTCGTTACCATGTTTTGTCATGTCAAATCGTAGCCTCTCGCAGTGTCACCCATATCATGTGTTCGGGTCCCGCAGTGCAACTTACAAATCATTCGTACGCACTTCTCCCATTCTTCAAACTTTGTTGCTTTGCTTCATGCACGGCACCACGCCACACCTTCCCGATATGTTGCACTCCCGCCACAAACCACTCGCATGGCTCACTGTCGTAGGTAAGATTCATCACCACTTTCTTTATGTCGTATTAATTCGCTACCGTTCGTTGTCCTCCAGGTCATTCTTTAGTTCCCCATAAGGAACCTATGAATCGAATGGATGTTGTCCTTAGCACTTATACTGCTTAGAGGTACGGTAAACCGCCAAACAGCCAGGTGTTTCTATCCTTTTTCTCACTAACCCAACTCCCATTCGTTGAGACCCTGCAGCCATGCAAAACTGTATCAGCAGCCTGTCACTCTTGTTGAGACCCTTGCAAAAAGCAATATCGTCTCAGCTACCCCTCACTCATTAAAAAAAAAAACCTTTGCCACCATGCAGTCTCGGCCCAGCAACCTGACACCTGTTGAGACCCTTCCTACCACGCAATATCGTCTCAAAAACAAACCTCATACTCAGAGACCCTTGCAACCACACAGTATTGCAGCCAGACATTAATCGAGACCCTTGCGACCGTGCAATATTGTCTCAGCAGTCCAGACTGAGACCCTTGCAACCACGCAATATCATCTCAAAAACCAACATCACACACATCGAGATCCTTGCTACCATGCAATATCATCTCAGCAAACCAGACTGAGGCCCTTGCGATTATGCAATATTGTCTCAGCAGAGCAGACTGCGACCTTGGCTGTGTGTTAAGTTATTTTGAGGGGACTGCAAATTTACACTGTTATACAAGCTGTACACTCACTACTTTACATTGTAGCAAAGTGTCATTTTTTCAGTGTTGTCACATGAAAAGATATAATAAAATATTTACAAAAATGTGAGGGGTGTACTCACTTTTGTGAGATACTGTATATATATATACACACACACACACACACAGGGAGAAAGAACATACAGTTTGCATCCCACCAGGGCCAATCGCATGGCAAGGATAGGTCACCTTGCTTCTCAGCTAAAGGAACATACATGTTACTCTTTTTTTCTGGTCGACCCAGTCTTAATCCGTGCCAGGACCTCGCTACCCATTGCGTCACTCAGGTGTGTAGTTCACAAAACCTCTCTTAAAACCCAGTGTCTGTACCCCACTTGCTTTCTATCCAATACTAAGTCTCTTCATAACACTTGCACCCCCCTTATTTTCTTGCAGTCTGAGTCATGTCGCAGGTCGGCAGTGATGACCTCACACCCGCCCCTCTGTCACCCTCCACGGGCTCAGAGAGTGGCAGCGTGCAGTCCCTCTGCACATGGACCAAGTCGAAAGACCCCAGGCTCAGCCGCAAACTAACAGTCACCAAATTCGTGTTGGCATTCTGGATGTTCAGGGATGTTGTCTGCTCAGCCACCCCCAGCAGGAGGGAGGAGCTGTACCTATACCTCCATTCAGTCACAGATTTAGGGTACAAGTATGGAGGGCATGCCTTTTATGA
This sequence comes from Aquarana catesbeiana, assembly GCF_042186555.1. NCBI lineage: Eukaryota > Metazoa > Chordata > Amphibia > Anura > Ranidae > Aquarana > Aquarana catesbeiana. Next base: position 271,687,799 of record NC_133327.1, read on the forward strand.
CTACCACTGCTCATTTTTGGCCAAGGCAGCTGCCAATCTCAGCAAGTTCCAGGTCAAGATGGACTGGAGCGTTTCTGACACGTAGCTATTCTGCCGCCATTTCGCAGGCCTCCGCTCCCTGCTCTGCACCATTTGCCAGTCCGCCCACATGGCGAATTGGTGCTCTGAATCGACCACAAAGCGCCCCTTCTACACCCCTTCCTCCTCCAGCACCAGTCAGGGATTCCCAGCCCCCGGTCAGCCACAGCCAGTGGACAGACTAGGACGGCCCATCCTTTCTCTAGGAGGAGCCCCCATTTGCAACAGTTTTAATAACGACGGATGCTTCCATAGCCAGTGCAGGCTACTCCACATTTGCACAGCATGCCATAAAGTTCACCCGAGGACCACCTGTCAACTCAAACAGGAGGGAAGGTCCAGACTAGCCCAGTTAGAGGTCAGCAACTAGATCAAGCAGCAGTAGCAGACTTAGCTATGTGGGACGAGTTCCTTACCAGCTGGAACGGCATTACAATGTTCATCCTGGCAGTGTCAGTGGAGTCACCACAGGTGGTCACCAATGCCGCAGCCTCCACGGGCTATATCCCATCGTGGCAGCTGCCCAGGTCTGGGGCCACACTTGGACAAACAAACGGTGCTCTTCACCACGGACAATCAGGCCTTGGCCAACATCATCAATAAAGGTAGATCCAAGTCACTCCCCCATCATGTCCTTCCAGCGCAGGCTCGCGCAGCTGTCACTCCATCAACAGGTTAATATCTTCTGTAGACATATTCCAGGCAAATGCAAAATCTCAGCAGATGTGTTGTCCCGTTTCAACCTTACTTTGTTTTTCCAGCAGGAGCCTGGAGCTGATCCAACAACTATTCCTGTCCCACCCTTGTCATTGCCGATGATGGATCGAAGTCGCATCTCGCCAACGTGTGGGGGATGAGCTGATGGAGAAAATTAAAATAAAGTTGTTAGGTGTGGGTAGGGTAGGTTTCTCTAAAGAGAAGGGTTTTCAGGGATCGTCCAAAAGCTAAAAAAGTAGGAGATAAATGGACAGATTGGGGTAGGGCATTCCATAGGATTGGAGAGGCTTTAGAAAAGTCCTGGAGGTGAGCATGGGAGGAGGTGATGAGGGATCTAGAGAGCAGGAGGTCTTGAGAGGAACGAAGAGAACGAGTAGGTTGGTATTTAGAGACTAGGCTAGTGATGTAGTTGGGGGCGAAATTATGGATGGCTTTGTACGTAGTTGTTAGTATTTTGAATGTAATTCTTTGGCCGAGCGGAAGCCAGTGGAGGGATTGACAGAAAGGAGTAGCAGACACAGAGCGATTGGTAAGGTGGATGAGTCTGGCAGCAGCATTCATGATGGATTGAAGAGGTGATAGACTATGTAGCGGTAATCCAAAGAGAAGGGAGTTGCAGTAGTCGAGGCGAAAGATGACCAGCGAGTGAATTAAGAGCTTTGTTGTGTCATTGGTTAGAAGGGGGCGTATTTTGGAGATGTTGCGGAGGTTGAGGCAGCAGGATTTGGACAGTGATTGGACGTGTTGCTTAAAGCAGAGTACAGAGTCCAGGACTACACCTAGAACCTTGGCGTGTGAGGTTGGGCTTATAGTTGTGCCATCGATTTTGACAGAGAGATCAGGGGGAGGGGCATATGGGGGAGGAAAAATAATAAGTTTAGTTTTGGATAGATTGAGTTTGAGGAAGTGGTGTGACATCCAGACTGATAGATCTGATAGTAAATTAGTGATACGCGAGGAGACAGAGAGAGTGGGCTGAGGGGTAGAGAAATAGATTTGGGTGTCGTCAGCGTAGAGGTGGTATTGGAAGCCATGGGAGGCTATCAGTTGACCCAGGGAGGAGGTGTGGATTGAAAATAGGAGAGGTCCAAGAACAGAACCTTGGGGGACCCCAACAGAGAAAGGAAGAGGAGAGGAGGAAGTAGAGTTGTAAGAAACGCTAAAGGTGCAGTTGGATAAGTAGGAAGAGAACCAGCGAGGAGTACATTCACGGAGACCAAAGCCATGTAGTTTTTTGAGTAGGAGGGGCGGTCATCCATATCAAAGGCAGCAGAGAGGTCCAGGAGTAGGAGTACAGAATAGTGTTGATTGGTTTTGGTCATTAGTAGATCGTTTGTTAGTTTTAGGAGAGCAGTTTCGGTGGAGTGTTGAGGACGAAATCCAGACTGAAGGGGATCAAGAAGGCTATTATCAGCGAGGTGGACGCTCAGTCGGTTGTAGACCAGACATTCGAGGAGTTTGGATAAGAAGGGGAGCAAGGAGATGGGGCATAGGTTGTTAAGATTGGATGGGTCCAGTGAGGGCTTTTTAAGTATGGGTCAGACAAGTGCATGTTTTTGAGTTGGGGAAGATGCCAGAAGAGAGGGAGAGATTGAAGATGTGGGTTAAAGAGTGTAGCATAGAGCCAGAGGGTGAACGTAGCATTTGTGAGGGAACAGGATCCAGAGGGCAGGTGGTAAGGTGTACATTACCAAGTAGTTTAGCAACCTTGTTTATAGTGGTGGGGTTGAAAGAGGGAAGTAATGATTGTGTCTGTGGGCATGAAGTGTAAAGCGTGGAGGGTATCGGAACGAGATCTCCTCGCGAATTGTATCAATCTTCTGTTTGAAGTGATTGGCGATCTCCTGGTCAGTGATTGAGTTGGCGGGTGAAGGCGGTGAGGACGAAGTAGAGAGTTGAAGGTAGAGAAGAGTTGACGGGATGATAAGTTGCTAATGTAAATAAAATAGGTCTGCTTGGCAGAGAGGAGGCTGGAATTGTATTTTTGGAGGGCAGATTTATATTAGTTGAAATCTCTCTGAGACTTATGCCGCGTACACACAATCGGACATTGTTTGGACATTCCGACAACAAAATCCATGGAATTTTTCTGATGGATGTTGGCTCAAACTTGTCTTGCATACACACGGTCACACAAAGTTGGTCGGAAATTCCAAACGTCAAGAACGTGGTGACGTACAACACGTACGACGAGCCGAGAAAAATGAAGTTCAATAGCCAGTGCTTCCCTTTTGCTTGATTCCGAACATGCGTGGCACTTTGTGCGTTGGAATTGTGTACACGCAATCATTTGCGCAAACGGATTCTGTTCGCGGAAAATTTTAGAACCAGATCTCAAACATTGTACGACGGAAATTCCAATAGAAACTGTCCGATGGAGCCTACACACGGTCCGACAACAAGCTCCGATCGCACATTTTACGTCAGAAAGCCCGACTGTGTGTACGGGGCATAAGTCTTACGCCACAGGCGCTCATGAGCAGGACTACGTTTTTTCAGACTTCTAGTATCATCTGTTTGCCAAGGTTGAAGGGATCAGGGGCTGTGAAGTGAAGTGTTGTATAGAGATGAACAGAACACCCCCCTGTTCGGTTCGCACCAGAACATGCGAACAGGAAAAAAGTTCGTTCGAACACGCGAACACCGTTAAAGTCTATGGGACACGAACATGAATAATCAAAAGTGCTAATTTTAAAGGCTTATATGCAAGTTATTGTCATAAAAAGTGTTTGGGGACCTGGCTCCTGCCCCAGGGGACATGGATCAATGCAAAAAAAGTTTTAAAAACGGCCGTTTTTTCGGGAGCAGTGATTTTAATAATGTTTAAAGTCAAACAATAAAAGTGTAATATCCCTTTAAATTTTGTACCTGGGGGGTGTCTATAGTATGCCTGTAAAGGGGCGCATGTTTCCCGTGTTTAGAACAGTCTGACAGCAAAATGACATTTCAAAGGAAAAAAAGTCATTTAAAACTACTCGCGGCTATTGCATTGCCGGTCCGACAATACACGTAAACGGCATGGGAATTCCCCAAAGGGGAACCCCGAACCAAAATAAAAAAAAAAAAAGACGTGGGGGGGGTCCCCCTAAATTCCATACTAGGCCCTTCAGGTCTGGTATGGATATTAAGGGAAACCCTGGCCAAAATTTAAAAAAATCACGTGGGGGTCCCCCTAAATTCCACACCAGACCTGAAGGGTCTGGTATGGATTTTAAGGGGAACCCCGCGCCAAAATAAACAAAAAAAAACGGAGTGGGGCCCCCCCAAAAATCCATACCAGACCCTTATCCGTGCACCCAACCTGGCAGGCCGCAGGAAAAGAGGGGGGGACGAGAGAGAGACTCCTGAACTGTACCACGCCACATGCCCTCAACATTGAGAGGGTGCTTTGGGGTAGCCCCCCAAAACACCTTGTCCCCATGTTGATGAGGACAAGGGCCTCATCCCCACAACCCTGGCCGGTGGTTGTGGGGGTCTGCGGGTGGGGGGCAAAGCCCCCTTTAACAAGGGGACCCCCAGATCCCGGCCCCCCCCCGTGTGAAATGGTAAGGGGGTACCTACCATTTCACAAAAAAACTGTTAAAAAGAAGATGAAGAAGAGAAGAAGATGAAGAAGAGAAGAAGAAAAGAAGATTAAGAAAAGATGAAGAGAAGAGCGGGAGCCTCCCTCCATGCCATGGATGCGGAGCGGCCCGAGGAGAAGGGAAGACGCCGCGGAGGAGATGCTGGACGAGAACACCGGAGGAAGAACCAGAAGAAGAAGATGAAGGAAGAAAGAAGAAGCATTTAAATAAAGGAATTGTCAAAAACTGTCTCTTGTCATTTTTAACATTTTTGAATTTTTTAGTGAAATGGTAGGGGTACTTTTGTACCCCCTTACCATTTCACACTGGGGGTCCCCTTGTTAAAGGGGGCTTCCAGATTCCAATAAGCCCCCGCCCACAGACCCCCACAACGACCGGCCAGGGTTGTGGGGATGAGGCCCTTGTCCTCATCAACATGGGGACAAGGTGTTTTGGGGGGCTACCCCAAAGCACCCTCCCAATGTTGAGGGTATGTGGCCTGGTACGGTTCAGGAGGGGGGGCGCTCTCTCGTCCCCCCCTCTTTTCCTGCGGCCTGCCAGGTTGCGTGCTCGGATAAGGGTCTGGTATGGATTTTTGGGGGGGACCCCACGCCGTTTTTTTTTTAAATTTTGGCGCGGTGTTCCCCTTAATATCCATACCAGACCCTGGTATGGAATTTAGGGGGAACCCCCACGTCATTTTTTTTTTTAAATTTTGGCTGGGGTTCCCCTGTGGGGAATTCCCATGCCGTTTTTTCAAAATTGTAAGTGAGCCCACACTCCCTTGGCTGAGAAACAATCCTACACATGAATGGTCTCAGGGTGCTTTACTGTTGGTATGACACAAGACTGATAACAGCGCTCACCTTTTCTTCTCCAGACAAGGTTTTTTTCAGATGACCCAAACAATCAGAAAGGGGATTCATCACAGAAAATGACTTTACCGCAGGCCTGTCCCTGTAGCTTTTGCAGAATATCAGTATGACCCTTATGTTTCTTCTCAAGAGAAGTGGCTTCTTTGCTGCCCTCCTTGACACCTTCTTGAGTGCCCTGAAGCATTCTTCACAACAACTGAAGCTCTCTCCTTGAAGTTCTTGATGATCCAATAAATGGTTGATTTAGGCACAATCTTAGTAGCAGCGATATCCTTGCCTGTGAATCCCTTTTTGTGCAAAGCAATGATGTCTGCACGTGTTTCCTTGCAGGTAACCATGGTTAACAGAGGAAGAACAATGATTTCAAGAACCACCCACCTAATAAAGCTTCCAGTCTGTTATTCTAACTCAATCGGCATTACAGAGCAATTTCCAACCTTGTCCTGGTCAACACTGACACCTGTGTTAACACGAGAATCACTGAAATGATGTCAGCTGGTCCTTTTGTGGCAGGACGAAATGCAGTGGAAATGTTTTTTTTTTGGATTAAGTTCATTTTCATGGTAAAGAGGGACTTTGCAATAAATTGCAATTCATTTGATCACTCTTCATAACATTCTGGATTATAAGCATATTGCCATCATAAAAACGGAGGCAGCAGACTTTGTGAAAATTAATATGACTAGAAACAATTGTACACTTCAGGGATATTCATCCTTACGCTGGGACCTTTTATAAGAACAATCAACCAAAGAAATACTATGGCCAGCCTCAAAATAAAAGAGGATTAAAAGACTGCAACCTATGTTGATGCTCTTGTTCTTCCTAACACAGCCAAAAATCTCGCTTCCAAGGCCATTCCACTTGATGGGCATTCTAAAACATTATCTATAACTTATTTGGATGCATGCCCAATTTCAAGATCGATTTTACCAGATCCAATGTCTTAAATATTACACTACCTTATACTAAAGTGGAGCGCTAAAAAAAAGGAAAATTCCTGTTCACATGGAAAGACGATTACATTAAATATTTGGGCATAAATCTATCCCATACTCAAGCTGATCTGTATAGGAAGAACTTCCCGCCTCTACTCCAAACATAAAACGTGATATTAAAAAATGGTCTGGTTAAACACATTCTGTGTTCGAACACATGGCTGTACTTGCTTTTCCACACCTTGCTTATAGGAATATCAATCTCTGCAAAGAAATGCAGTTCCTTTTCTCCAGGTTTACCTGGATGGGTCCAAGAACTAAATTACAACTAGATGTTTTATCTCTTCCACAACCATCAGGGAGGCATGGGACTATGAAATATTAGAGAACGCTATACAGCTAGCATACTTACTCATATTGTGGACTGGAATTCCCATATGGTCAGAGGGGATTGGGTATTTCTGGAGAATGGTTTAAGTGGCCATATCATCAGTACAGTCTGTGTCTTTCTGGAGAATGGCTTGAGTAATTTTCCACACTCCCACAAAAAATGAAGGCCCATCCTCTAATAGGTCTAACCCTGTTGACCTTTCAAAAAATTTATAAGCACTAAAATATACTTCTGCCTCAGCCCCTTAACACCCAAAGGAAATAAGCCAGAGTTCCCCCCTGGTCTCCATAAATCCCTGCTTCACAGCTGAAACCAAAATAGTTCACCAGCCGTTTACCACTTTATGACTGTGTCACTTCCTAAAACGCCACGCCCACACACACCTGGATTGTGATCATCTTATGCCTCGGTGGGCTTACTTGTATATAAAGATTTCATAAGCACACACAAAAAATGAAATGCTTTGACCACCACTACCATTCAAAATGACCTGTAAGATTGGCTTGCCTGTTAGACACTCTCCTTGATTCAAGATGTTTATGCCTCTCCTTTCCGGAAATCTCTTTTTTTTTTTTAATAAATTGACAGAATAGGAAAATGCTTTGAACATACAAATGACTAAAGATCGATGGAAAAAGATTCACACACTAACTCATAAATGTTCAATTACAAAAATGTAGAGAGAGACTTCCTGCAAACTACTCTCTTATTGGTAGTTGATGCCAGCCAAAGGTATCTGATAAATGTTGGCATTGTCACAAAGCCACTGGTTCCATATAGCGGGAATGACATCCCATAAGTCCCTTTAGGACAGAAACGTTTAACTTATTTTAGCATATCCCTTGATCTGGCTTTGCTATACAACTGATAAACCACTTAAACAATACAAGAACCCACTTACAAAACAAACAAAGATAAAATCCAAATTCTGCTTTAATGTAAATCACAAAAGCCTTTAATAAGTGAATGAATAAAAATAGTTACTTAAAGCAATGGAAGAGACAAGAGTCCTTTCCACCAACACAAATCAAAGTCTATCAATTTTCTCTTATTGCTGCATTCACTAGGACTTGATTGTCATCATATAATCCAAATACATATATGTGTGTATGTATATATATATATATATATATATATATATATATATATATATATATACATATACACACACACACACAGTGAGGACGGAAAGTATTCAGACCCCCCTTAAATTTTTTACTCTTTGTTATATTGCAACCATTTGCTAAAATCATTTAAGTTCATTTTTTTTACTCATTAATGTACACACAGCACCCCATATTGACAGAAAAACACAGAATTGTTGACATTTTTGCAGATTTATTAAAAAAGAAAAACTGAAATATCACATGGTCCTAAGTATTCAGACCCTTTGCTGTGACACTCATATATTTAACTCAGGTGCTGTCCATTTCTTCTGATCATCCTTGAGATGGTTCTACACCTTCATTTGAGTCCAGCTGTGTTTGATTATACTGATTGGACTTGATTAGGAAAGCCACACAGCTGTCTATATAAGACCTTACAGCTCACAGTGCATGTCAGAGCAAATGAGAATCATGAGGTCAAAGGAACTGCCTGAAGAGCTCAGAGACAGAATTGTGGCAAGGCACAGATCTGGCCAAGGTTACAAAAAAAAATTCTGCTGCATTTAAGGTTCCTAAAAACACAGTGGCCTCCATAATCCTTAAATGGAAGACATTTGGGAGGACCAGAACCCTTCCTAGAGCTGGCCGTCCGGCCAAACTGAGCTATCAGGGGAGAAGAGCCTTGGTGAGAGAGGTAAAGAAGAACCCAAAGATCACTGTGGCTGAGCTCCAGAGATGCAGTCGGGGATGGGAGAAAGTTGTAGAAAGTCAACCATTACTGCAGCCATCCACCAGTCGGGGCTTTATGGTAGAGTGGCCCTACGGAAGCCTCTCCTCAGTGCAAGACACATGAAAGCCCGCATGGAGTTTGCTAAAAAAAAACACCTGAAGGACTCCAAGATGGTGAGAAATAAGATTCTCTGGTCTGATGAGACCAAGATAGAACTTTTTGGCCTTAATTCTAAGCGGTATGTGTGGAGAAAACCAGGCACTGCTCATCACCTATCCAATACGGTCCCAACAGTGAAGCATGGTGGTGGCAGCATCATGCTGTGGGGGTGTTTTTCAGCTGCAGGGACAGGACGACTGGTTGCAATCGAGGGAAAGATGAATGCAGCCAAGTACAGGGATATCCTGGACGAAAACCTTCTCCACAGTGCTCAGGACCTCAGACTGGGCCGAAGGTTTACCTTCCAACAAGACAATGACCGTAAGCACACAGCTAAAATAACGAAGGAGTGGCTTCACAACAACTCAGTGACTGTTCTTGAATGGCCCAGCCAGAGCCCTGACTTAAACCCAATTGAGCATCTCTGGAGAGACCTAAAAATGGATCTCCATATATGTATATGTATATATGTATGTATGTATATATATATATATATATATATATATATATATATATATATGTATGTATGTATATATATATATATATATATATATATATATATATATATATATATATATAGATATATATATAATACTTCCATACTTCCTTTTTTGGAGGTTCCATGATCTTATTGCTACAAATGCTTTTTATATGGGATTACAGACAGTTAATAGGATATTTGTTTTGCTTGGTCTCAGTGACGCAGCACAGGGAAGTCATCAGGATATACATGCTTCCTTGGGGACTGGCCTCGTTAGAATTGTAAATGTTCTTGTTGGTTTATTAACCCTTTCATAATTACATTTTATTCTCAAAAGAATACTCTATAGTTTTCTCAGATGGAGCAATCATATCTTGTATAATTATGGTTTGCAAATAATGAATTGTATGAGGGATAGAGATACTAATAAACTGTCCATAATGCACTAATTGTCTTTCACCTAATGTGGGCAGGAAATAAAGTACACACGGAGGAACGGAAGGCAGTAAAATACAAAAATTACAAGTAGAGATATTAACAGTCAGACCTTGCGCAATTATAAACAAATAATTACTCTTCAAAACTTGTCTCAATGTGATGTATTTGTTCAAGTTGATAGACATTAAAAAGGGAGAATGGACCTTTGAAATCATTGTGGTTGCGTATTGCCAATGAAAACTGGAAAGTTGTCCTGATATGCTGAGATCAATTGAATTTTGTTTAGTGTTTAATCATCCCTGGATCGTCTTCTGTCAAAGGTACATGTTCAAGAATTCTCCTCAATCAGTGGCTGCAGCCAATCAGCTGTCACTGTCAGAATACAATGTCCTGGCAGGGGGGCTTCCTCCATCCACCTCATTTGGGTTTTTTTTTTTTTTTGTAATAAGCCAGTTGACAGTATATAGCGAGATTTAGTCTTCCATTCCTATGTTATAAAAAGTTTCCATGAACTTACCTAATTTAAATGGAAATGTAAAGTCTTATCAAAATTTTTAGATAAACATGTGCAGCCCTCCTGCACATAATTTAGGTGAATAATGTGTTTAACTTTTTTTTTAGGGGCCAGGGTAGTCAGCAGGGAAAACCTATACTATTATATGCTTTTTAAGGCTCCATTCACACTTCCAAATTAGACCGTTAGCGATTTGATGCAGAAGACGCAGCAGGGGTTCCTGACGATTAGCTGCTGGCGGAAAGCCCCATTGAAAACAATGAGAAACAGCTATTCACAGTCTGTGTCCAGTGATTATATGTGAGCAGGGTTGTCATGAAAGGGTTCACCCGTTGGTGGCTGTCGGTCTCTTGGATCGCAGTACAAGTGTTCACCAGCGGATGTCTTCCAACACCCAGGACCTGTAATAAGAGGACTCACCTGCTGGTGGCACTGTTGGATCCCTGGACCGTAGTACCAGTGTCCACCAGCGGGTGTATTCTGGCAGTGTGGAGCAAACAGCACCTCCTGCGCTCAGGTGTTACGTGAGGTCAATTACTGGCAGTCTCTTAAATACCCGGCAAGCCCTCACATGCTTGCCTTGGTATCTCTCTACCTGTGCCCTGACCTTGCTGCCTGTATTCCTGACCTTGAGCCTGTATCTGACCTGACTTGATCCGATCCCTATTCCGAGCCCATCCTGGACCTGTCCTCCTGTTACCTGATTACCTTGGATCCCTGCCCTGTAGCCTATCCATCCGTCCTCTCCCTGTCCTGTTGGTTTCCCGTCCTTACTCATCTGCTGACCTCCCTGTGTATGACCTTAGCCTGGCTTTTGTTACGATTCCGTTATCTCCCATTTACTTGTATATACTATTGTTGTTTGTTGGTCTGTGGTTGGTTATGCACTGTTTATATTCACTTACTTGTCACCTATTTAAATAAACACCATTATCATTCACTTATATGCGTTTCTGGTTTCCTCTGTGCAGTCCACAGTCTGGTCTACTAAATTCCCTGATAAGGGTCCACCCACAGCTAAACGCCAGAAACCCCTACTGGGTCTTCCATATCTAAATGCTAAAGCCCCATTTGCAAATGTGAATGGGGCCTAAGCTAGCCATATACTGTTTGAATTTCACCCAGTTCCTGACAAACTGGCCAAAATGCACTTTGTGGGTGATACTGTCAGTCACCCTTCCACCAAATATCCTTCTATTAACAAACCAAAGTAACCAAGATCAACATTATCAGTTGAGCAGCCAGCTGTCAAGTACAGTAGCCCGTGAAGAGGAATTCCCCAATCTGTACTGTTAGCACGTAGGCTGAACGAATAAAATTGGTGTACGTCCGGCTTCAGTCTTTCAGAAATAAAATGATGCAATCATTCCTACAATAAACAATTTACAACTGACTATAAAGGAATCAAAATAGTTTGAAACAAAAATGTCAATATAAAGTTTTATTTAAAGCAGTGACTGTCTACAGCCTGCAATTCACCTTAACCAGGACAAAGGTATGCACTATCTATGCATATGTTCATTTATTATCCTGTAAAACCTTCACTCAACAACAGATACCATCTCCTTCCTCCTCTCTGTGACTTGTCACAGCTTTCCTTGGGTGCTTCATGCCACATTCTTTGTTTTAGAACACTATATTCACTAGTGTTTTGCATTATTTTCTCCTATCCATCCCTTTTTTTTCATTTTGTGAAGTGTACTGCTTTTACTGTCACAACATCCATTATTCACTCCTTATACACTTCCTACACTTCTGTCTTCACTTTTCTGTACACCATACATTGTGACCTCTGCTCTGCCATCACTTTTCTTTGTGCCATACACTGCGGCTTCTTCTGTGGACACCCAGGAGCTCTATACAAGATTAATATGTAACCCAGGTTATTGACAATGGTATGGCGCGGCAAGCAAAAACTGTGTAACAGTAAAGCTAGAGATACTCTAGTGGAATTTTGTTTGAAAATTTTCATACTAAGAATGTTTGTTCTATTTTCCAATGGACTGCAGTAACAAAAAAAAAAATCAAAAGAAGCAGGAAACATTTCCAACAGTGAATGTTGTTTTCATTCAGGAAAGTCGATTCACTCCAAAAGCAAATGTTAAAGAGGAACTGCAGTCTGCTCACATCATTTGTAATAAAAACATCTTTGCCATTCTGAAGCTTCCCTCCAACCACTTTGCATATTATTTTTTATATACTGTGATTCTGTACTTGCCAAATATGCTACAGAAATCTCCCTCCACTATGTCTGGCTGCAACCATTTTAACTGTGGGCAGCTGAAGCCGCTGCCTGTTCACTTCCTGGATTTACACAGAAGCACACCTCCAGCTCTGCAGCTCTCATTGGCCCTCTTATGACTCATCCCTCCTCCCTTCCTGGCAAACTCTCACAAGAGTGAGAGAGGGAGATGTGCATGATGTCATAAGCCTAAGCTTTTTACCAGACAAGAAACAGGAAGTGGGCTGTATAAGGTATTTACTGGCAGAAAAAAAATGATTTACTATCAAAAGTTAAAACAACAAGGGCAGAAGATTTAATAGATGGAAAGTTAAAAAAATGACTGAAGTTTTGCTTCAAGGAAACATTTTAGGTACTTTCAAACATTCTTCATGTCATTAAATGCACTGATCAGAATTTTTGTATGAATGTTTGAATATCTGCTAGCGTATGGTCAACTTTAGTCCTGGCAGGGAGGATAGCAGCAAAAGCTTCACCCATGCTGCACAATTTATAGCAGAGCGTACAAAGATTTACCTACAGCATGATAAATGAACTTGTTTTGTATAAGGAACTCTTTCAAAACTACACAGTTTAGCATTTAGGCTCGGTTCACACTAGCCTGACACCAAAGTCGCGCGACTTTTAGTGCAACTTTGGAGGCTGACGTTTTATACTCTGTGGCATTGACGTTGTATCACTTGGTGTCTCACAAATCGGATCCTATGTTGCATCAGTAGGAACAGATACCTCAGGATTTCAAAGAAGGAAATTAACCTTTTTTTAATATTACAGTTTTAAAATCCATATGTAGTTAATGCTTCTTTTAACTGTAGTCTAGACTTAATGAGGCCACATAGTGAATTTCAACTTCAATAAAATAATGGTGACACAAATATGACTAAAGAGCCACAAATCTTTTAATCGAGGTTGCAGGGGTGGGTGCATCACAAGAACTAGGAAAGGGTGTGACACTGTTAGGTCTACGAGGTACCTACACAGTTAACACATGGAAAAAAAAAAAAAAAATTATATATATATATATATATATATATATATATATATATATATATATATATATATATATATATATATATATATATATATATATATATATATATATATATATATATATATATATATATATTTTTTTTTTTTTTTTTTTTTACAAGAGTTTCTTTAACAGTAATGCTTCTTTTATAGTTTTCCCACACAGGGACAGATTAACTCAGAAGCTAACATCAAATGACAGAACACTCATTACAAGCTTTACATTATAGACCCACCCAAACTTTTTTTTTTTTACACACACACACACACACACGAAGTAAAGGGATATTTCTTTTTCCACAACAGCTTCAAGATATTGAGAAAACCTCTACAAGCTTTTTCGCACAAACAGCACACTCTATTCATTTGTTATCCACTAGTGTTTTTTAAAATACATGTATAGCCTAAACTTTTTTTTTTTTTTTTGTAGTTTTGGATAGAGTGGGGAAATGTTAAAACACTTTCCAGGTTATTTCTTGTGTGTCATTTGGGAAATTACCGTTCACTTCTATTTTCAGATGGGCTACAGGAAGTTGGATGTTAAAAGAAATCGCCCAAAGTGAGGGGAATTAGACAATTGCCCCCAGACAGGCTTCTGCGTGACAGCTCAGGGGGGAGAGAGGTGTGACAGCGCACACAGAGCCTGCACAGTTCCTGCCCCCGCCCCCCCAAAACTGCAAGTGCAAGACAAAACATCGCTCTGCTTTGCCGTCTCTGGGGAAGGGGTAGGTACTCTTACCATGAGATGTGGACCCACACACCAGCTGTGGTGAATGTGCAGGCAAGGATGCAAACATGAATTGCAGATAACGATCTCCTTGGGTAGTTGAGATGAAGACTCCCTCAACAGTGGGAGCAATAATCATAAAAGAAAAAAAGAGAGAAAGCCTCCACAAAGCATAGATCAAAAATGTAGAGTTTTAATGTAAAAAAGTACAAACATCATGACCGATGTGTACAATAAAAAGGTGATCACTTGTATAATGTATAAAATTGCGCAGTGTGTGGAGCTTTAGCAAGCATTAACCCAACGCATTTCGTCCTACAGGACTTCTACTGGGGCATGCCTCACTGTTGACTGGTGAGCGATCTGTGGATATCACATATCATTGGGAGATTTTGGTTGCAACCCCAGTTCCAGTACCTGCCGACTGTTGTAAAACTACTGGAGGGAGTCTTCATCTCAACCACCCAAGGAGATTGTTATCTGTAATTCATGTTTGCATCCTTGCCTGCATGACTCACCACCGCTGGTGTGTGGGTTCACATCTCATGGTAGGAGAACCTACCCTTCCCCTGTTGAGGAAAGCACAGCCCTGGGAGTCGTTTGATTTTTGATTATTTGAATATTATCATCTGCAACCTTGTGGAGATATACCAACATTTATTCTATTATAGCTTTGGGAGCTTTGCTCCCACTGTGATTGGACCCACCGATCATTCACAGGAGAGGCAGAACGGAGGTAAACAAGGCAGACCATCATTCTGTGAGGGAGAAAGATGGAACTCTTGCATTTCTGCTAAGCAGAAACACTGATCTCAGTTTTCCTCCAGTCTCAGCATTCCCCCCACAGTTGGAAAGCACTCCCTAGGAGCACACTTAACCCTTTGCTCATCCCTGCCAGTGTAATTTATAGTGACAGTGCATTTTTTTTTAGCACCGGTGGTGCAAGGGGCACAATCTACTAGTTGAATGATTCTTCTGTACCTGGTACATTAATACAATATACCTACATTGCTCATTTTTTTTTTGGCACCGATCACTGTATTGGTGTTACTGGTCCCCAAAAAGGGTCACTTAGCGTCAGATTTGTCCGCTGCAATGTCGCTGATCACTGCCATTACTAGTAAAAACAATAGAAAAAAAAAGTCCATAAATCTATCACATAGCTTGTAGACAGTATAACTTTTGCGTAAAAGTGTCAAAAACTTGTGTAGCGCTAAAAAAAACTGTGACCTATTAAAAGGAAACATCCAAAAAGTAAGTCCCGATGGACTGAAAACAATGTGAAGTGACTCAAAACAAACTGCAAACGAGGGTTGTAAAAAAATACACCATACACACAAATATATATGAAATGAATATTAAAACATAAAAACAAAACAGGAAGTGTCCATATCCACACAGATGTATATGTGAGATGGAAAAGTTCTTTCTCCTCAATCTCCAATAGGAGTTAGAACATATGCTATAAGGTAAGGTAAGGAGTTGAATGCACTGATGGGTACTTCAAACAAATTGACAGATGAGAGGTTGGGTACTCTTACCAAATAAGGTGGACGCACCAAAAACATGCAGCAGAATACATATTGGCCTAAATTGATGAGGAAATTAGATTTTTTCCATTTTTTTTATTGGATGTGTTTTATAGCAGAAATTGTCTTTTTTTGTTTATAGCGCAAAAAAAAATTAAAACCTCAGAGGTGATCAAATACCACCAAAAGAAAGCTCTATTTGTGGGGAAAAAAAAAAAAGGACATCAATTTTATTTAAAGTGGCGCGCGACCCTGCAATTGTCAGTTAAAGCAACGCAGTGCATTGTCGCAAAAAATTACGTGGTTAGGAAGTGGGTAAAACCTTTCGGAGCTGAACTCGTTAAAATGATGCAGCAGGGCGCCCTGCAAAGTAACCTAGTACATACTTAGCTTTTTGGTAGGCATGCTGGGTGCCACTGCTATTCATCCACCATCCTATCCCCTTGGTTGGATTGATTTTCACTCACTAGTTGTGTCTCTGGGATTGGAAATAAAGGGGATTCTCTATGGTCAGACAAACAGAGAAAAAAAAAAAAAAAAAAATCAACTTACTATTCCGTATTCTATTCAAAACTATTAGAAATAGAATCATATACTGGTCATCCAGTGGGATATGCTTTTATAACGAACACCAAAACACACACTAACTGAAAACACGGAATTAGGACTAATTCTGTATTTCATATTTACAATGTGACAACACCACATCAGCACTCTCACCACTGGTGCTAGTGGAAAGTAAACAACTGGTCACTGCCCCCACCTATAACTGGCCTTCACAGCAAAGAGCACATAGAAGGGCAACGCATGCAAAACAAAATCAGAGAAATTCCCAGCTCAACTCACCAACCAGTCTGCTACCAACCAAATTATCCTGTCTAACAGTTTGCGTTAAAAATAGGGGTTTAGTTAGCACACATAGTAGAAGCACATGCATTCTAAAGGATAGATAGAGGGCAGGTGAGCCTGGAGGTAGCCCACCCCTTAAAGGCACAGGGGCACACTGTACACCCAACACTATGTGTTATGCATGTATTTGCAAATGTGTGCTAACTAAAACCCTGATTTTAACACAAACTGTTAGACAGGACAATTCAGTTGGTAGCAGACTGGTTGATGAGTTGAGCTGGGAATTTTCTCTGGTTTTGTTTAGCACGCATCGCCCTTCCATGTGCTCCTTGCTGTGAAGGCCAATTATAGGTGGGGGCAGTAGCCAGTTGTTTGTTACTGATGAAATATTGGGGAGGGGACACACTGGACACCTTTGCTGCCATTGTGCTATGTGCTGGGTGTCCAGTGTGCCCCTGTGCCTTTAAGGAGGGATGGGCTACCTGCAGGCTCACCTGCCCTCTATCTATCCATTAGAATGCATGTGCTTCTACTATGGAGGCTCTCATAAATTTACAAGAGTTAGGACTGCAGAAATATTGGGGTGCCTTGGAGCGGCTCTGCAGCTTATGCACATATTTACAAATGTGTGTAAACTAAACACCTGTTTTTAACGCCAACTGTTAGATAGGATAATTCAGTTGGTAGCAGACTGGTTGGCGAGTTGAGCTGGGAATTTCTCTACTTTTGTTTTGCATGTGTTGCCCTTCCATGTGCTCCTTGCTGTAAAGGCCAGTTATAGGTGGGGGCAGTGGAAAGTTGTTGAGCTGAGAATTTTCTCTGGTCTAGGAGAAAATAACCTTTGATGCAGCTTTCAGCATATGAAAACATTCTGCATGCTATACTTAAGGGGAAAGATTTGGGAGTAACAATGGCAACTTCTGGGCTACGCCCTCACTTATAAGCTTACAGTAGCAATTTATTATGAGAATTATGTGCCGAATTCAAAATATGAGATTGATAAATATCAAACGCAGTATTTGCGAGCTAAAGCGTCCTTTCATTTTATGGAACTACCACCATCTATTGGTTATACTGCAATATTGCAACTTATTTTATGTATTACATGAGGTAACAATGGTTTGGCAAGGAAATCGTTGACATCCCATATAAAGAATGTGTATGTCTTGACAGTTTATGAGTAACCAGTTCCAAAGTATGAATCAAATTACCATGTGCTATTAAACTAGAATACATCTGTCACTTATGGTCCAATCTTTGCAAATCGCCAAACCTCAGAAGGGCCTGGGGCTGGCCCCACTAATTGTGTCAGGGTTGCAGGTGTCATTTACCTTGGCTTTACTATCTATCAAGTATGACGGTCAGGTCTCTTCACAATTCTCTGGCTGCATTGTTGACATGGGTCAATCACTTTCTAGAGGGAGTAATGAAAATCCAGGAACTTATCACAAAAAAAGTTAGCAATGGCATTTTCAGCATTTCTGTTCTGACAAATCTCAAGGAGCACTCCAATTAAAACATGGAAAGTTTTCATTTAAATTGGTGCAAGGGGAACAATCTAATAGTTGAATGATTCTTCTGCACCTGGCACATTAATACAACATACCTACATTGCAAACAGAAACATATCATTCCAAACAGAAGTGAGAGGGTAAATGAGATGCTCAGAAGTTTACAGAGGACATTGCAGAGCGGCAGAATAACAAAGTAAGAAATAATTTCATGAAAAAAAAAAAAAAAAAAAAGAAAAAAAATAGGATTACAGGGCCATTAAATGGATGTGTATTAATTATTTTTGGAGGATATCATTTAGTTTCATTACACAAAAGGTTCTCTGCTCCAGGTATTTCCTCCCCACTGCCACTAGAACCTTGTTTGCCAGAAGCAAACTGAGCTGTCCACACACAGACATGATGCAGAAAGAGCGAGCTGCAAGCACATCGCATAAAGCGCTGACACACATTGTAAGAGATATCCTCTAGCATGACAATGACAGTCCTCACCCCAGGACCCCGCACCTCTAACACGTTTCACCCAATAAGACTTTGTCGTTTAAGCCCTAATGGGTGTAATGAGTTATGCCCCGTACACACGGTCGGATTTTCCGACGGAAAATGTTCGATGAGAGCTTGTTGTCGGAAATTCCGACCATGTGTAGGCTTCATCGGATATTTTCCATCGGAATTTCCGTCACACAAAATTTGAGATCTGGATCTCAAATTTTCCAACAACAAAATCTGTTGTCGTAAATTCCGATCGTGTGTACACAACAATTCCGACGCACAAAAGTTCCATGCATGTTCGGAATCAAGCAGAAGAGCTGCACTGGCCTTTGAACTTGATTTTTCTCGGCTCGTCGTACGTGTTGTACGTCACCGCATTCTTGACGTTTGGAATTTCCGACAAGATTTATGTAACCGTGTGTATGCAAGACAAGTTTGAGCCAACAGCCGTCGGAAAAAAAACATGGATTTTGTTGTCGGAAAATCCTATCATGTGTGCAGGGCATAAGGGACTGCTATTGCAATGCTTGTGCAGGGCTCATACAATAAATGTGGATGTCAGTGATTTATATTGTGTGCTGCGGTCCTCTTTCCGCATCATTTAGGGTCACTAAGTTTATTGGAAGACCATTATTGGGGATCTTCATTGGCATCTAGTGTCTGAAGAATTTACTTTAGTAATAGAGAGACTTTCTTCTCTATCTTGCCTTACCTGAAAATTTGCACATGAAAAAAAAGTGTGTTCTTACTAAAGTGATGAAAATTAGGAATCACAAATACAGCGGATAGAAAAAGTCTACACACTCCAGTTAAAATGTCAGGTTTCTGTGATGTAAAAAAAATTAGACAAAGATAATTAATTTCAGAACTTTTTCCACCTTTTAATGTGACCTATAAACTGTGCAACTCAATTGAAAAACAAACTGAAATCTTATAGGTGGAGGGTGGTAAAATTAAAAAAAATAAAATATATTTGCATAAAAGTGTGCACACCCTTAAACTAATACTTTGTTGATTTTATTACAGCACTCTTTTTGGGTACGAGTGTTGCAAAAACACTCCAAACTCTTTAGATCACCCCACAGATTTTCAATTGGATTCAGGTCTGGGCTCTGGCTGGGCCATTCCAAAACTTTAATCTTCTTCTGGTGAAGCCTTTCCTTTGTTGATTTGGATGTATGCTTTGGGTCGTTGTCATGCTGAAAAGATGAAGTTCCTCTTCATGTTCAGCTTTCTAGCAGAAGCCTGAAGGTTTTGTGCCAATATTGAATGGTATTTGGAACTCTTCATAATTCCCTCTACCTTGACTAAGGCCCCTGTTTCAGCTGAAAAAAAACAGCCCCAAAGCATGATGCTGCCACCACCATTCTTCACTGTGGGTATGGTGTTCTTTTGGTGATGTGCAGTGTTGTTTTTGCTCCAAATATATCTTTTGGCATTATGGCCAAAAAGTTCAACCTTGGTTATATCAGACCATAACACATTTTCCCACATGCTTTTGGGAGACTTCAGATGTGTTTTTGCAAAATTTATCAGGGCTTGGATGTTTTTCTTTGTAAGAAAAGGTTTCCGTCTTGCCATTCTACCCCATAGCCCAGACATATAAAGAACACGGGAAACTGTTGTCACATGTACCACACAGCCAATACTTGGCAGATATTCCTGAAACTCCTTTAATGTTGCTGTAGGCCTTTTGGCAGCCTCCCTGACCAGTTTTCTTCTAGTCTTTTCATCAATTTTGGAGGGACGTCCAGTTCTCGGTAATGTCACTTTTGTGCCATATTTTTTCCACTTGATGATGACTGTCTTTACTGTGTTCCATGGTATATCTAATGCCTTGGAAATTCTTTTGTACCCTTCTCCTGACTGATACCTTTTAACAGTGAGATCCCTCTGATGCTTTGGAAGCTCTCTGTGGACCATGGCTTTTGCTGTAGGATGCGACTAAGAAAATATCAGGATAGACCTACTAGAACAGCGGAACTTTATTTGGAGTTAATCAGATGCACTTTAAATGATGACAGGCATGTACTGACTCCTATTTAACATGAGTTTGAATGTGATTGCTTAATTCTGAACACAGTTACATCCCCAGTTAGAGGAGGGTGTGCACACTTATGCAACCATATTATTTTATTTTTTTATTTTTACCTCCCTCCCCTAAAAGATTTGTTTGTTTTTTAATTGAGTTGTACAGTTGATAGGTCACATTAAAAGTGGAAAAAGTTCTGAAATTATTTATCTTTGACTCTTTTTTTACATCACAGAAACCTGACATTTTAACAGGAGTGTGTAGACTTTTTAAATCCACTGTACATGCCGCCTGACCAATCACAGCCCTAAATATGTTACAGATAAATGAACAGAGGAGCTGAGTGTTCGGAAGTTACTAGCACCATACCCCCAGAAATTTGAGAAAGAAGCAGATAATTTTTTGTGGTGCAATATACAACAGACAGTAATTTTATAAAATCATTCAGTTTTGATGGATACAAAAATCTAAAAACATTAGTAAAAGAACATTTTTACATGTATTTCGGCAGTTAATCCAGTTTTACTCAACATGTTGCACTATAAAAATTGCTTCTTCAGGAGATAACGTTTATGGATGCTGCACATGCAAACTACAAAGAAAAATACAAATAATCACTGAACAATGATTATTGACAAAGCAGTACATTTAAAAAAAAAAAAAAAAAAGACAAAAATCTATACATAATCAACTATTGATGCTTACATTGGTAGGTCCCCAGGAGGGATAGATCATCTTGTATACCTTTTTATGGATGTATGCAAATATACTGACGGAGACACTCAAACTTATTATGGTGGTGTCTGGAGGAAAATATTAGCAACCATAGGGGGAGACAGGACCAAGAATGAGATGGGCTGTTTTGCATGAACTGCACATTTGAGATCCCCCCAGAGTGGCTCAATGATATTGAGGTCAGGAGACTGAGATGGCCTCTCCAGAACCTTCACTTTATTCTGCTGTAGCCAATGACAGGTTGACTTGGCCTTGTGTTTTGGATCATTGTCATGTTGGAATGTCCAAGTACGTCCAATGCGCAGCTTCTTGGCTGATTTATGCAAATGTTCCTCCAGTATATTTTGATAACATACTGCAATTATCTTGCCATCAATTTTGACCAAATTTCCTGTGCCTTTGTAGCTCACACATCCCAAAACATCAGTGATCCACCTACGTGTTTCACAGTAGGAATGGTGTACCTTTCATCATAGGCCTTGTTGACTCCTCTCCAAATGAATCGTTTATGGTTGTGGCCAAAAAGCTAAATTTTAGACTCATCACTCCAAATGACTTTGTGCCAGAAGGTTTGAGGATTGTCTCTGTGCTGTTTGGCGTATTGTAAGCGGCCACGCAAATGCCACTTTGTGGCATTTACGTAGTAATGGCTTTCTTCTGGCGACCCGACCATGCAGCCCATCTTTCTTCACGTTCCTCCTTATTGTGCATCTTCAAACAGCCACACCACGTTTTCAGAGAGTCCAGTATTTCACCTGAAGTTATTTGTGGGTTTTTCTTTGCATCCCAAACAATTTTCCTGGCAATTGTAGCTGAAATTTTAGTTAATCTACCTGACCGTGGTTTGGTTTCAACAGAACCCCTCATTTTCCACTTCTTGATTAGAGTTTGAACACTGCTGATTGGCATTCTCAATTCCTTGGATATCTTTTTATATCCCTTTCCTGTTTTATACAGTTCAACTACCTTTTCCCGCAGATCCTTTGACAATTCCTTTGCTTTCCCCATGGCTCAGAATCCAGAAATGTCAGTGCAGCACTGGATGAAAGATGCAAGGGTCTGTCAGAAGTCCAGAGACTAACTGAACTTTTATACACACACACACACTAATTACAAGCAAACAGATCACAGGTGGTAACAGGATGGTTACCTTTAATAGCCATTCAAACCCCTTTGTGTCAACTTGTGTGCATGTTATCAGGCCAAAATCACCAGGGTGTGTAAACTTTCGATCAGGGTAATTTGAGTAGTTTCCCTTGTGATTATGATTTAAAAAGAGTAAACACAATTGACTGATAATAAATGGCGTCAGCCAAACACTAACCATGAGTGAAAGAAAAGTGTTTGTGTTATCATTCATATTCTCTGAAAAATGGCCAAGTAATCATAAATTCTGCCAGGGTAAGTAAACTTATGAGCACAACTGTATGTGGCAAGTACTTGTTGTGTGGTGCATGTGACAACAATCTCCCATATTCTTCATATGTCTGGGCTATGGGGTAGAGTGGCAAGATGGAAGCTTTTTCTTACGCTAGAAATACATCCAAGCCTGGCTAAATTTTGCAAAAACAAATCTGAAGACTCCCAAAAGCATGTGGAAAAATGTGTTATGGTCTGATGAAACTAAGGTTGAACTTTTTGGACATAATTCCAAAAGATATGTGTGGCGCAAAAAACAACACTGTACATCACCAAAAGAACACCATACCCACAGTGAAGCATGGTGGTGGCAGCATCATGTTTGGGGCTGTTTTTCTTCAGCTGGGACAGGGGCCTTAGTCAAGGGAGAGGGAATTATGAACAGTTCCAAATACCAGTCAATAGTGGCACAAAACCTTTAGGCTTCTGCTAGAAAGCTAAACACGAAGAGGAACTTCATCTTTCAGCATGACAACGACCCAAAGTATACATCCAAATCAACAAAGGAATGGCTTCACCAGAAGAAGATTAATGTTTTGGAATGGCCCAGCCAGAGGACAGGCCTGAATCCAATTGAAAATCTGTTGGGTGATCTAAAGAGGGCTGTGCACAGGAGATGCCCTTGCAATCTGACAGATTTGGAGTGTTTTTGTAATGAAGAGTGGGCATATATTGTCAAGTCAAGATGTGCCATGCTGATAGACTCCCAAAAGACTGAGTGCTGTAATAAAATCATTAGGTGCTTCAACAAAGTATTACTTTAACCACTTGCCGCCCGGCCTATTACAAAATGACGGCGGCAAAGTGGTTTGATACTCCTGACCGGACGTCATATGACGTGATCAGGATATGCTATCAGTGCCCAGCAGTGCCGCCTTTCAGTGCCCATCAGTGCCACCCATGAGTGCCCATCAGTGCCGCCTGTCAGTGCCCGCTCATTGGTGCCACCTCATCTGTGCCGTCGTATCAGTGCCCATCAGTGAAAGAGAAAACTTACTTATTTACAAATTTTTTGAACAGAAACAAAAGCAAAACTTATTTTTTTTCAAAATTTTTGGTCTTTTTTTATTTGTTTAGCAAAAAATAAGAACTGCAGAGGTGATCAAATACCACCAAAAGAAAGCTCTATTTGTGGGAACAAAATGATAAAAATTTAGTTTGGGTACAGTGTAGCATGACCGCACAATTGTCATTCAAACTGCGACAGCGATGAAAGCTGAAAATTGGTCTGGGCAGGAAAGTGTCTAAGTGCCCTGTATTGAAGTGGTTAAAGGTGTGCACACTTATGCAACCATATTCATTTTATTATTTTATTTTTACTTCCCTCCACCTAAAAGATTTCAGTTTGTTGTTCAACTGAGTTGTACAGTTAATAGGTCATATTAAAGGTGGGAAAAGTACTGAAATTATTTATCTTGGTCTCATTTTTTTTACATCACAGAAACCTGACATTTCAACAGGGGTGTGTGGACTTTTTATATCCACTGTTCAATAGGATTTTCTTCCCATTGTAAAATGCAGGACAGATGAAATTACCATAGCACCACCTGTGGAATCATCAAGGGAGCGATAATAAACTCAGAAGCCAAAAAAACCCAAAACGAATTCCAATTATTTAAAGGAGTTGTAAAGGCAGAAGATTTTTTTTATCTTCATGCATTCTATGATAAACTTTTTGTGTGTAGCAGCCACCCCAGCACCCCCTAATTACTTACCTGAGCCCCATCTCTCTCCAGCGATGTCCCCAAATGTCTAAGCCATCCGGAACACTCCTCCTGATCGGCTGAGACACAGCAGTGGCGCCATTGGCTCCCGCTGCTGTCAAAGTCAGTCAATCAGGGGAGAGAGAGGAGGCGGGGTCGGTCAAGGCTTAGTGTCTGAATGGACACACAGAGCTGCGAGCAGTTCCCCTTCCATGCCATGGATATTGGTTACTGGTGAGACCAGAGAAGTGTGTTTGGTGAGTGCCGTAGCTCTCCTCCATTGTTCGTTGCTGGGGATAGCGGGCCATCTCTTCAGCCGTACTGCAAGCCCCTTTTAGCTCCCAAGCCGCTGGCTGGTGAGTCCACCACTGTCGGTAAGGGTGCATTTGCCTATTCCATTCATACATCTGTTTCACCCCAGACCGTGTGTATGCCCTCCCTGGGTTCAAGGACCCCACACCATTCATCCTGGTCATTGCCGGTCGTTCCAGTTATAGACCCATCTGTGGTCTTACATTTATGTTGGACTTGTGGTTCTATCAGCAGTACACAATTTATGTCAGATGTATTGTTTTACTAAGAGTTTGAGTGTTGACATTTTTCACTTTTCAGTCACTCATAACCACATTATTGTCACCATTATTGTATTTTGCTATTTTGCACTTTTGCTTCACAGTGGGTTATTACTTTGATATGAATACTAGTCCATGAGAAAGTGTCATACATGCAACCTTTCTCCTACATTTTTTTCATTTATTATTTATTATATAACATTTTATTTATTTCTTTTCGTTTTTAGTTAGTCACTATATGACACTACTTCTCAATGTTTTTAATTTTTTCTGTTAGGGTCAGCTAACAGTCTTTACACCAACTTCTTTGTGTTTCATTAATTTGTTTCATTTCGCACACTGCCTTTCAGATTGATATTCTGTTCTGCCTAATGAAGTACACGTAGAGTATTATCAGCTTAGCGCCACACTTGGTTACACTAAATTATTGCTGTCAAAGTCAGTCAATCAGGGGAGAGAGAGGAGGCGGGGTCGGTCAAGGCTTAGTGTCTGAATGGACACACAGAGCTGTGACTCGGCTGCAGTGCCCCTATAGGAAGCTGCTAACTGTGGGGGCACTCGATAGGAGGGAGGGGACAGGAGCAGCAAAGAAGGACCTGAGAAAAGGAGGATCTGCAAACCAACTGCACATAGAGCAGTGGTTCTCAACTCCTGTCCTCAGGACCCACCAACAGGCCAGGTTTGCAAGATAACTGAAATATATCACAGGTGATATAATTTGTTGCTCAGTGATTGCAGTATTCTAGTCTGCATCTCCCCAAGGTAATACCTAAAATCTGGCCTGTTAGTGGGTTCTGAGGACAGGAGTTGAGAACCACTGACATAGAGGGTAAGTATAACATGTTTTTTTTAAATAACACAGACTTTACAAACACTTTAATAATTAATTCTTATCCCTTGTCAGAAGATCAGATTCAGGTGTTGAGCCTGGGTTTGACCTTTTGTGCAACACAACAAACGGATAGTTGTGGACTTGTCAAGGATGGGCCGTTGTTTGCTGGACGACTGATGTATAAGATCACCAATCTACTATATCGCGATCGCCTAACCATGACATTTGGAAGGATATGACACCCAATATGACACCCAATGATCTCAAGGCCCTAAATGACCCTATGGAACTATAGCAGGAGGGGAATACATCTGAGGAGTCCCAGCTTATAATTTTAGGCAGTGATCCCTCTGGCTCCCCCCTCCCCCTCCTCACAGATACCCCTGCAGCACGATGCTTTCCACCTCTCCATTTATACAGGCCCAAATCTAGAGCTTTTCCACATTTACAAGCCAATCCTTAAAATGTCCAACCTGACCCCTGCCCAGAAATTGGCTCTATCTACACTTAAAAACAATGAGTAGATAGTTATCAAGCTGGCCGACAAAGGCAGGAACCTAGTAGTAATGAACAAAGTACAATATAGAGCAATGGTTATGGACATTCTAAATAATCAACATTGGTACAGGTGTATTCCTGGTGACCATTTAGATCGGGTAATAATTAAAATGATTGTAAAGGTTTGCGTTTTTTTTTTTAAAAAACAAACATGTCATACTTGCCTCCACTGTGCCGTTTTGTTTTGCACAGAGTGGCCCCGATCCTCGACTTCTGGGGTCCCTCGGCAGCTCCTCCTCTTATCAGATAACCCCCTAGGAGAAGAGCTCTCCTGAGGGGGTTACCTAGCGGGCGCGCTCCCGAGTCCAGCATTTGCGACCATAGACACAAATGTCGAACTCGGCCCCACCCCCCACGTCATTGGATTTGATTGATAGCAGCGCAGCCATTGGCTCCCGCTGCTATCAATCTATCCAATCAAGAGCCGAGAACCCCGGGCAAAGGAAGAGCATGTCTCCATCAGGTGAAATTCCAGGGCTCGAGTAAGTAAAATGGGGGGGGGGCAGGGCTGGTAACTGCCAGGTGTTTTTTCACCTTAATGCATAGGATGCATTAAGGTGAAAAAACATAAGGGTTTATAACCCCTATAAATATAAGAATCTTATTGAAAGAGCCTTTAATTAGGGTCTGATAGATCAGAAAACCTGCGATTTCCTAACTGTGAAAACCCCCAAAACACCAACCATGTATGCTCTACCCAAGATACAAAAACATATGAATCGCCCTCCAGGATGACCAACAGTTTCTGTAAACGGTTGCCTAACAGAGCCAGCCAGTCAGTTAGTGGACGACTACCTGCACCCCCATGTGAGTTTCTTGAGTTCATACATCCAAGACACTATGGACCTATTGCGAGCCTTAGACGGGATCTCCATTCCCGAGGGCTCTGTACAACTTGATGCACCTCCATCTGGGGATCAGAGTTGTGGAGAGCTTCCTCTCAGAGGGGTGGAGGGGCTAGTCGCTACAATCAATTTATCTTAGAATTGCTTGAATTTGTCCTGACCAACAATATTTTTGTTTGGTTGCTCTCACTTCCTCCAGATGCAGGGGGTCGCCATGGGGACCTGTCGTGCCCCCTCCTATACGAACCTGTACCTTGGGGCGGTGGGTGCGTTTCTTGTGACGATATACTAAAATACACTAATAAAGTGTTAATTTGGCGTTGATTCATAGATAACCTAAAGTTTACCATGTCATGTCATCAACATACTATAAACTTTTTGGATGTACAAATTTTTGCCAATACTGATGGAGGTTTGGGTTCCTCATTGTATATAAAGCCCTTCTCTGGAAATACAATCCTCCATGCTGCCAGTTCGCACCCGTCCCCGTTGGTCAAAAGTATACCATAGAGACAATAAGGCTTAAGAGGAACTGTAGTCACCAACACGATTTTGAAATTGAAGCCAGAGGCTATAGTCGATCTCGTCTTAAAAAAGCTCATCACAGGGCCAATGGTCAGGACAGGGACAGGCTATTGCATAATACCAAGTCCACCTTAGAAAACAATGTCAGACTAATTATGAGATCTGCGGGCCACCATAAGCAGGTGCAACATATTATGGATAAATACTGGCACCTTCTAGTGACTGGTGACATTGTCTCCAAATATGTGAATATATGACCTCAAATTATCTTTAGAAGATCCTCTCCCTAAAAGATCCATTAGTAAACAGCCATTATGTTAACAAACAGGGACGCCCTCTTTCCAAAGTCACGGGGAACTAAACCATGTAGAAAATGAAGTTTTTGTAACCCTTTGGTCATCCAAACTGTGACCCTACCTAATGGTCACATTTGTATGCCTAAGTTTCGGGCTGATTGCCAGACAATTGGTGTAGTTTACTATATGGTGTGTGAAAATTCAAGTTACACTTACCGGTAACTTGTTTTCCCTTATCATCTTTCAGGACAGCACTTGAGAGAGTGACTCCTCCCCTTGCAAACAGGAAACACCTCTTCCACCAAACTTTAAAAGGAGGCTCCTTTCCACACATTGTCAGTAGTAGTAGAGAACCTCTGGCCCCAAACTGGAACACATAATCGACATATGATTAGTCACAGTATATTATATATAAAAAACAATAGGGCGGGATGCTGCTGTCCTGAAAGACTCATGGAAAACAAGTTACCGGTAAGTCTAACTTGAATTTTTCCTTATCGTCTTTCAGGACAGCACTTGAGAGGATAATAGAGACTTACCCCCCTAGGGAGGGACCACAGCCTGCAGAACCTTTCTGCCAAAAGCCTGATCCACTGCTGACAGGAGATCCAGTCTGTAATGACGGACAAACGTTAAGTAGCTTGACCACGTAGCCGCCTTACAAATCTGATCTGGGGTGGCACCAGCTCTTTCTGCCCATGTAGTGGCCTGGGCTCTTGTTGAATGGGCCCTAATTCCCAGCGGGGAGGATAAACCCATTTGAGAATAGGCTACAGAAATAGCTGTCTTAAGCCATCTAGCCAATGATCCTTTCGATGCTTGTTGGCCTTTTTTGTCTCCAGAAAAAAGAATAAATAATGAATCTGAAGTTCTAAATCCTCCTGTTACTTTCAAATAATGTAATAGGATACGTCTAACGTCCAAGCTGTGAAACTGCTCTTCCTTTTTACCCGAAGGGTTAGCACAAAAAGTTGGTAGAGTAATCTCCTGAGACCTGTTACTAAAGCTTGCCACTTTTGGTAAAAAACCTGGATCTACTTTAAGGACAATCCTATCAGGAAAAACTGACAAAAAAGGCTCTTTTACTGATAGGGCATGCAGTTCACTAATTCTTCTTGCTGAAGTAATTGCAACCAGAAAAATAGTCTTCAAAGTTAAATTCCTTAGGGATATGGCCTGTAAAGGCTCAAATTGTTCTTTTGCCAGGGCTTGCAGAACCACCGAGAGATCCCAATTTGGGAAATGCCTCACCGGGACCGGTCTAGACCTGGAAAGTGCTTTGAAAAATCTTGTGATCAGAGTTTCTGAAGATAAGGATCTCTCCAGATAAACACCCAAGGCGGCCACCTGCACTTTAAGAGTGCTGACCGCCAGATTCTTGTCTGCACCTTTTTTGCAAAAACTCCAGTACTGAAAATAAGTCTTTAACCTGTGTTCTGAATGACAGAAAGAAAACGGAAAATTGTATACTCACCTTTCCGTAATTTTCCTTTCCTGTCGTATCTTCATGGCAGCATACACTTTGGGTTATTAAAATAGAGATATGTGGCGCTACTCTATCAATCAGTAACAATTAGATAATCAGAAACCATAACCGTAATCATCTAAGATAAAGGATGAAATTGGCAAAGTGGGCTCCACCACATATAATCAATGCCAGAAAAAATAATATTATGACCTTAGGAAAGATAACACCATACAGGAGTTCATCAAAGAAGAGATCAGTTCTAGAATGTGGAAATGAATAAGTGAATACCAACGATTAAAATGCTCAATAGAATAAATACTGTATCAGTGCTCAGTAAAATAATTGTAAACTGTATCAACCACCCCTCCTCAAGTGACAATATAAAGTGAACCTGTGAATATAATGAGATGACTTCCCAAACTGGATGAACAACGAAAAAATCCCTGATCATAGACAAAAAACACCAAATAAAGCTAACAGTGTATCACAGGCAACAGCTGAAAATCAAATAATTTCTAGTGCTGATATCAAAATAAATCTTAAAAGTGAACCAAAATAAAACTAGATATAGCAAACTGACATAAAGTGCAAAAAGATTCTGAGGTCAGAAAAAATTCCGTATAAATAATCCACAATATTGAAATAAAATCCAAAATAGTGATACAGTCATGACATAATAAACGTTCTAGTGCATTATTAGTGAATAATTAATAAATAAATAAGAAATTGAATACAATAGGACAGATAATCCCACAATAGAGATGCTGTCCCAAACGGTGACAATAGTGCAATTTAGTCCATACAAAAGTGCAATTGTGATAGGTGATGTCCACAAGGAACAGTCTTTAAATAAAGTGCAAAATGTGCAGTGACTGGTGCTTTTCTTCTATGCACGTTCTGGTGCATATCCCAAGTGTTTCCCCCAGCCTCTCACCTCCAGCAGCAGCCCCCAATGGGCCAAGTAGAGCGGGTAGATATTCTAGGAGAGGATGTGTTTCCTGGAGCGTTTCCTTAACATCAATGAATCTGTCTCTCTGCAACTCCTCCCGCAGCTCCCAGCAATCCCAGCAATCCCAGCAGTTATTTAGGAACAAAGGAGAGGTCTCATGGTGCAGTAATTGGGTACAAATTTTATTGACAAACATAATAACTTACATCTAAAATCACAGCGATCAATGGAAGTGTAGAGCTTCCGGGTTCGGCCGTCCCCGAGAAGCGTTGGCACCTGACTCCTCCTACCCTGACGCGTTGCGTCACACCACGTGACTTTATCAAAGGGATCCCTTTGATAAAGTCACGTGGTGTGACGCAACGCGTCAGGGTAGGAGGAGTCAGGTGCCAACGCTTCTCGGGGACGGCCGAACCCGGAAGCTCTACACTTCCATTGATCGCTGTGATTTTAGATGTAAGTTATTATGTTTGTCAATAAAATTTGTACCCAATTACTGCACCATGAGACCTCTCCTTTGTTCCTAAATAACTGCTGGGATTGCTGGGAGCTGCGGGAGGAGTTGCAGAGAGACAGATTCATTGATGTTAAGGAAACGCTCCAGGAAACACATCCTCTCCTAGAATATCTACCCGCTCTACTTGGCCCATTGGGGGCCGCTGCTGGAGGTGAGAGGCTGGGGGAAACACTTGGGATATGCACCAGAACGTGCATAGAAGAAAAGCACCAGTCACTGCACATTTTGCACTTTATTTAAAGACTGTTCCTTGTGGACATCACCTATCACAATTGCACTTTTGTATGGACTAAATTGCACTATTGTCACCGTTTGGGACAGCATCTCTGTTGTGGGATTATCTGTCCTATTGTATTCAATTTCTTATTTATTTATTTATTAATTATTCACTAATAATGCACTAGAACGTTTATTATGTCATGACTGTATCACTATTTTGGATTTTATTTCAATATTGTGGATTATTTATACGGAATTTTTTCTGACCTCAGAATCTTTTTGCACTTTATGTCAGTTTGCTATATCTAGTTTTATTTTGGTTCACTTTTAAGATTTATTTTGATATCAGCACTAGAAATTATTTGATTTTCAGCTGTTGCCTGTGATACACTGTTAGCTTTATTTGGTGTTTTTTGTCTATGATCAGGGATTTTTTCGTTGTTCATCCAGTTTGGGAAGTCATCTCATTATATTCACAGGTTCACTTTATATTGTCACTTGAGGAGGGGTGGTTGATACAGTTTACAATTATTTTACTGAGCACTGATACAGTATTTATTCTATTGAGCATTTTAATCGTTGGTATTCACTTATTCATTTCCACATTCTAGAACTGATCTCTTCTTTGATGAACTCCTGTATGGTGTTATCTTTCCTAAGGTCATATTATTTTTTCTGGCATTGATTATATGTGGTGGAGCCCACTTTGCCAATTTCATCCTTTATCTTAGATGATTACGGTTATGGTTTCTGATTATCTAATTGTTACTGATTGATAGAGTAGCGCCACATATCTCCATTTTAATATTCTTTCCTGGGGGAACTGAGTGGACCCATCTATGTTGGCAGCTCTTTAACGGGTACTTTACCGTCAGTTTCAGAGTTCTTTGTTTACATTGTGGTTTTTTGCGCACTAGTTCCTATATATTTATACACTTTGGGTTGTGACTCCGCCCCTCACAACCTGATAGGACCACATAGCTATAAGTTGTAAAGATGGCCCCCGCCCCAGTATTCTCCGTATATATATCACCTTAGACGGGTGGGAAATTGTATGCTGCCATGAAGATACGACAGGAAAGGAAAATTACGGAAAGGTGAGTATACAATTTTCCGTTTTCCTGTCGCATCATGGCAGCATACACTTTGGGGAGTAACTCGCAAAGACTGGGTGGGGATTCAAACTAAGTTTATTAATCAGAGAACAGAAGAATTGGCCTGGATAACGGCTCTTCCGAAATCCACTGTGGATAAACAGGCCGAATCCACTTTGTAATGGGTCATAAAGGTGTTCCTGGAAGACCAGGTAGCCGCTCTGCAAATTGTCTCCGCCGAGACTCTACAATATGCCGCCCAGGAGGTTGCCACTGCCCTGGTGGAATGTGCCCTTAAGCCCTCAGGTACTTGCTGACTGCTCAATGAATAGGCCTTTTTTATGGTCTTCACCAGCCATGACGCAATGGTGCGTGAGGATGCCGCTTGACCTCTCCTGAATCCATGCGGAATAATTAGGAGACTTTCCGTTTTCCTGATGGATCTGGTAGCCGAGAGGTACTCCAGGACATTACCCTTGACATCCAGTGGGTGAGGATCGCCCTGTTCCATGGTGAGTGCCGGAAGGTTAATCTCTTGGTTGAAGTGAAAGGATGAGGATACCTTGGGTGTGAACCGGTCTGAAGGTTTTAAGACTAATCTGTCTGGCAATACTACCAGATATGGATCACTAACCATTAAGGCCTGCATCTCTGACACCCGCTTAGCCGATGTTATGGCTATCAGGAATGAGACTTTTAGCGTCAGATCCCATAAGGATATGTTCTCATTCGGAAAGAAGGGTTCTTTAGATAGAGCTTCCAGTACAACTGAGAGGTCCCAGACTGGGAAGGAAGGTTTCCTAGGAGGTCTCAGCTTTAGACAGGCCCGTTGGAACTGAACCACAAGGGGATCTTGTGCCCATCTGACTCCTGTCAGGGCGGACAAGGCCAAGACTTGGACCTTTAGAGTACTTGATCTAAGACCCTTCTCTAGGCCTAGTTGAAGGAACTCCAGGACCTGTGACACCGATGGTGAGGATGAGTCCCAACCTTGCTGTTGAGCGAAGGCGGTAAACTTCTCCCAGACTCGCCTGTAAGTAATATTCGTGGTAGGTCTCCTGGCCTGGAGTAGGGTATCCACCACTCTCTGGGAGCATCCTTGCTCTAGGTACCTAGCCCTTTCAGCCTCCAGGCCATCAAATGTAGCTTCTCCGGGTTTGGGTGAAGAAGATGACCCTGGGAGAGTAGGTCTGGTGACAACGGAAGGGGCAGGGGATCTGCCATATTCAGCTGTATCAGAGTGGTAAACCATGGCCTCCTCGGCCAGAAGGGAATTACTGCCGCCACCACCAGTGCCGATGACTCCTTGAGTCTCAGGAGAAACCTCGTTATGAGTGGAGTTGGAGGAAAGATGAATCCTAGATGGAAATTCCAGGGGTGCAGGAGACAATCCGTCCCCTCCGCCGAAGGGAATGGTATTCTCGATAGAAATCTCCGACATTTCGCATTCTCTGGGGTTGCTGCCAAGTCTATCTCTGGAGGACCCCAAGTCCTGGATATGAGGGCGTAGGCCTGTGGGTTCAGAGACCACTCGTGATTGGAGGTGAAATTCCTGCTCAGCGAGTCGGCCAGCAAATTCTGGACTCCCGGAACATAGACTGCCCTTAAGCTTAACAGGTTCAGTTGTGCCCACTCTAGAACAGGACGGACCTCCTGCATCATGGACCTGCTTCTGGTGCCCCCCTGCCTGTTGATATAGGCAACCGCGACCTTGTTGTCCATTCTTAGAAGAACATGTTTCCCTCTCAAAAGCGAGCCGAAGGACAGGAGCGCTTGGAATGCTGCTCTCATTTCTAACACATTCGACACTGTGTCCTGTGCCCTGAATGGCCAGTGGCCTTGGGCCGCAAAGTGCTGATGGTGGGCTCCCCACCCCTGCAGACTGGCATCTGAGGTCACCGTCTCCTGGTAAGGGGTGATTATGTGCTTGCACCTTCCTAGGTTGCGAGGCCGTATCCACCACAGCAATGACTGCTTCACCTCTTGAGGGATGTGAATCGACTGCGACATCGAAACACCGTTCCACTGGCGCAGGAAGGAAATCTGGAAAGGCCTCGAGTTCCATTGCGCCCACTGAACCATCGGAATGGTGGATGCCAAGGAGCCCAGGATACTGAGGCATGTTCTGGCTGGTAATCTCCTGGCCGAGATGGCCTTCTTCACTTTCTGAATCAGGGGGAAATCTTCTCCTCTGGAAGTTCCACAGTGTTCTCTCTCGTGTCCAGCTCGGCCCCTAGAAAGACCATCCTCTGAGTGGGATGAATACTGCTCTTCTTCCAGTTTATCAGCCACCCTAGAGACTGTAAAGTGGAGACCAGGATTCCCCGATGCTGGATGAGAGACTCCTTGTTATTCGAGAGAAGCAGGATGTCGTCCAGGTAATGGTGGACTCTCAATCCCCTCTCTCTCAAGTGGGCTATCACGGGCAATAGGACCTTCGTGAATGTCCTGGGTGCGGTGGAGATCCCGAACGGAAGATATGTAAGTATGCGTCTTGCAGATCGATCGAGAGCATCCAGTCCCCCCGATTTATTGCTTGAAGGATCGACTGGAGGCTTTCCATCCTGAATGTTTCTACCCGGATTGACCGGTTGAGTTTCTTTAGGTTCATAACAGGACGGAAGTCCCCTGACTTTTTTCGTACTAGAAAGAGTGGGGAGTAGAAACCCTGACCTCTTTGGGATGGTGCGACTTCCACTATTGCCTGTTTCCTTAACAGATCCTGGATGTACTGGACCAAAGACAACCTTTTCTCCCTGGAAGGAGGAAGCCTGGTTGCGCAGAAGTGACCCCTTGGGGGGCGGTTCTTGAACAACCACCTGTGTCCGACCCGGATGGTGGATACTGTCCATGGGTCCTTTATCAATTCCGCCCAAACCAACCCGAATCTTGTGAGTCTGGCACCCACTACCGCTGGTTGGGCGGATGTACCTTCAAAAAGGTTTCTGTTCATTGGAAGCAGGCGTTTTGGTTTTCTGAAATTTGAGGAAGGACGTCTGAGGGTTCTTCCAAGTTCTCCTGTACTCCTTCCCAGGCCTATAGGACTTTGCATCCCTGTATCTCTCCGGGAGATTGCGCTTGAAGGGAGGCGCTCTTTGTTGTTTTGGCCTTCTGTCTGAGGGAATAAGACCAGACTTCCCGCCTGTCACTTTGGATATTGCTGTATCCAGCTTTGCACCAAAGAGGTTAATTCCATCATATGGAATCCTGCACCAGTTGGACTTTGAGGCCGGGTCGGCCGACCAGGGCTTAAGCCATAACGCCCTCCTGGCCATTACCGTTGCTAGCATAGACCTTGAAGCGGACCTAATGGTGTCCACAGAGGCTTCCGCCACAAAGTCTCCTGCGAGACTGAGTTCCTGTAGGGCTTTAACGATCTGGTCCTGATCTGCGCCTTCAGCAACGAGCTTCGCGGTGTTCAAAGACCACCCGGAAATAGCTTTCCCGACTGCGGCCAAAGCCATTGCTGGTCTGCAGGCGCCTCCTGCAAAACCGTAAGCCCTTTTAAGGTCCGTGTCCACCTTCCTGTCCAGGACATCCCTGAACGTCACTGCGTCTTCAATGGGAAGCGTCACATGCCTGGCTAGGCGCATCAAAGAGGCGTCCACCACTGGAGGGGAGACCAGGGGAGCTACTCTGGGCTCTTTCAGGAGGATATAGCTTAGTAAGTCTGTTAGAAAGACTAACCTTCTTCTCTGGATTCTGCCATTCTTCCTTAATAAGCTCATCCAGTTCCTCTATAAATGGGCAGGCTTCAGGTACCTTCTTGAGATTCGGGAAATACTTCCTTTGCTTCTGCTGTACCTCCTCAGGTTCCTCCCAGTTAATCGCTTCCTTGACCGATTTTGCAAAGGGTCCTATGAGCGAGAAATCAAAGCCTGCTGCCGCTTCCAGTTCTTCCTCGTCTGATGGAAACTCTTGTTCCCTAGATGTACTAGGATGGGATGGTGAGGCGCTCAGGGCTGTAGCCTCCACATCTGGGGTTGAGATATGCATAGTAGGGACCCCGGTAGGTTCCACAGTGACTAGCTCCTTCTCCCTGGTGGCTTCGTCCATACACCTGCGGCAGGCCAGCCCGTCTGGTAGAGCTGTGGCCCCACATACCCAGCAAGCATTCCCCGCTGGAAGGGGAGGATGTGCAGGAGACTGGCGTCTACGTGCAGGGGATCTTCTATAATGGAAATGTCTATGCCTGGAGTAGGAACGGCTCCTCCTACGGCTTCCCCTGTGGGCTGAGCGACTTCTGCCGCGTGAGCGGCTTCGCCTATGGCTGGAGCGGCTTCTCCTGCGTCAGGTCTCTCTTCTCCTTGACTTAGACGATCTTGATGACCTGGTAGGGCTGACCGATTAGGCAGCATTAGTACGATCCTGCTCTCTTTTTCAATCTTCACTACTTACCATGAACATCCCCCCCCCTTACCTATTGGGCTGATGGTGATCTGCTGGGGCAGCGGTCTCCATAGAAAGGATAACTGTGATATCCTGGAGGGATACAGGCAGGTGTAAACATGCAAGCAAACAGAGGAACCAGGGGGAGAGAGAAACACTTACCCCAAGGAGGGAGCGTCAGAGGTGAGGCAGAGCTGAAAGCAGAGTTGATAGCAGCGTCAGATATGCTCAGGAAGCTGGAGGCATCAGAAATGACATCTCTGAGCTTTTTAAATAAACCGTCATGGCCGCCGGGGTCATGAACCGGCCGCACATGTGCAGTAGCACCGAGCCACTCTCGGCGCCATCTTGGAACCTGGCAAATGTGCCAGGACGCCCTAAAAACGTTTACTGAGCATGTGCGGAAGCGCTGAGACATCTGAGGACACAGGGGAGAGACAGAGGAGAACCACAGAGCCCAGCAAGCTGCACCAAGAGATGGAAAGACAGATGGAGACCGCTGCACACAACTAAGCCTGTTTAAGGCTTATACTGGAGCCGCACATACCCCTGAGACCACCAGAGTGGGGTTCCTTCCATCTAGCTCATTTAGAGGCTGTACAGGCAAGGACTTCCACCCAGGAGAGGCTAGAACCTGGCTGGGGCGAGTTCGGTAAGGGGGTGCTTCTGACATCTTCAGTCCTTCTCAGGTGAGGAAAAATAAGAGAATACTGGGGCGGGGGCCATCTTTACAACTTATAGCTATGTGGTCCTATCAGGTTGTGAGGGGCGGAGTCACAACCCAAAGTGTATGCTGCCATGATGCGACAGGAAACAGACTTTCCACACTTTGGTGTAAATATCCCTGGTTACCTTTTTCCTACTGGAAAGCAACGTAGTAGTTCTAAAAAGCCTTTTCTTCTCATTAACTGCTCCTCAGATACCAGGCAGTGAGCTTTAACCTGCCTACCTCTGGATGATGCACTGGCCCCTGAATCAACAGATCCTGACTGAGCGGAAGATGCCAACATGGTTTGATTGCCAACTGAAGAATCGTAGAAAACTAAGCTCTCTTTGGCAAATATGGAGTAATCAAAATTATTGATACTCTTTCAGTATTTTTCTCAACACTAGTGGGATTAACCGGAATGGAGGAAAAGCATACCCTAGGTGAAAATCCCACGGATGTGCCAGAGCATCTATCCCGAGAGCAATTGTCTCTCTGAAGGGAGAAAAAATTCGGGAGCTGCGTTTTGTTTTGAAGCAAACAGGTCTACCTGTGGAAGGCCCCAAGCACCGGTGATTAATGCAAACACCTTCCTGTTCAGACTCCACTCTGATTCCTGAACTTCCTGTCGGCTCAGATAATCCGCTACTTCGTTTAATGTGCCTTTTAGATGGACTGCGGATAGAGATAGAGATTCTGGAATGGGCAGAGAACCACTTACTACTGACAGTAAGTGAAGAGCCCTGCTTCTTGTGCCTCCCTGTTTGTTCAGGTAGGCTATGGTAGTGGCATTGTCTGACAAAATCTGGACATGGCAACCTATGAGGTTTTGAGAGAAGAAAGCTAATGCTAGGGCAACCGCTTTCAGCGCTCTCCAATTTGAGGATTTTTGGGCCTCGAACTGGGACCATGTTCCCTGCGCTAAGGCCTGACCCATGTGGGCCCCCCACCCCTGCAAACTGGTGTCTGTTGTGACCACTTTTCCAGTCGGAAAAGACCAAAGAAGACCTCTTTGCAGCACCACCTGACTTTTCCACCACCAAAGTGAACGTTTGACTCTGGTGGGGATCTTTGTTTTTGTATCCAAACTCTGTCCTGTGGTTCCATGTCCTTAGAAGGAACCTCTGGAGAGCCCTGAAATGCAGCCTTGCCTATTGGATGGCTGGCATGGAAGAGGTTAATGTCCCCAGAGCCGACATAACCTTTCGGACTGAAATCAGTTGATTTGTTTGTAGTGCCGTTATTACCCTTTGAACCTTGATCTTTTTCTCTTCTGGGAGAAAAATCTTTTGCTCCACCGAATCTATCAAGTAACCCAAAAACAGTACTTGCTGAGCTGGGATGAAATTTGATTTTTGAACATTCACTATCCACCCTAGTGACTCCAAATGACTGCGGGCTTTGTTCAAATCCTCCTGTAACTTTTCCCTGGATGGGGCAAAAAAGAGGAGGTCGTCCAGATATGGAATTACCGCAATCCCCTGGAGTCAAAGAGGGGCGAGAGCTTCCGCCATTATCTTCGAAAAATACGAGGAGCTGACGACAGGCCGAAGGGAAGGGCCCTGAACTGAAGATGTATAATCGCTTTGCCCATATTCACCGCAAACCTCAGGAATTTCTGGGACTGAGGTGCTACAGGAATATGAAGATAAGCATCTCTCAGATCGATTGATGCCATAAAACAATCTTTTGTCAGAATGTTGAACTGTGAAAATTGAGTCCATACAAAACTTTTTGTATAGAACTGACTTGTTCATGGGTTTTAGGTTGAGGATAAGACGGAAGTTTCCGGATGGTTTTCTTATCAGAAAGATGTGTGAATAGAAACCCTGACCCTGTTCTTCTGGGGATATTGGTATCACTACCCTCTGGTGCTTCAGATCCTTTAAAAGGTTCTTCATGGCCAGAGCCTTTGTTAGATCCCTTAGTAGGTTTGTTACAAAGAATCTTTCCGGCGGGCGATCCCAAAACTATCCTGTAACCTTGGGACAGCATGTCCAAAATATATAGACCTTTTGTCATGCTGGCCCAAAGGGGGAGGAAACTTTGAAGCCTTCCCCCCCACTGGTACGCACAAGTCATTGCGTTTTACCAGAGGCTGCAGGAGGAATGAAAAGGACATTTCCTTTTCCTTTACCCTTCTGTGATGCCCAATTTTTTCTTTTCTCCTGGGGTTTGGTTTGTTCTTGAGCCCTTTGGGAACGAAAAAAACATTTAACTGGCTGTTTTTTCTTTTTGATGGGGAAATACTTCTTTTTATCAGCTGTTCTATCTAGAACCGCATCTAAGTTAGGACCAAAAAGCAAGTCACCCAGGAACGGTATCTCACACAGCTTGTTTTTGGATGCCGCGTCCCCCGGCCGAGTTTTCAACCACAGAGCCCTTCTGGGCGAGTTGGCTAGGGCAGCAGATCTAGCTGTCATTTTAATTGATTCCGCTGATGCATCAGATATAAATGCGACAGCGGCAGACAGAGTCGAGAATGAATCCAAAATTTCTTGTTTTGGTGAGTCTGCTGAGATATGGGCCTTAAGTTTATCTAACCAAAACTCCATATTCCTGGATACCACCGTAGTTGCCATAGCAGGTTTAAGATTTCCCATGATGGATTGCCAAGCCCTTTTTAGTAGCTGGTCCATTCTTTTATCCATGGGATCTCTCAACACCCCCATGTCCTCAAATCTGTTGACCTCGAGAATTGGGAAAACGCGGCATCTAGTTTGGGGTTGTTGTTCCAAACTGCCGCTGGATCTTCATCAAAAGGAAAAAACGCCTTTTTAAGGCTTTGGGAAAGAAAGGCTTTCTCTCTGGCTCTGTCCACTCTTTCTTAATCGCTTCAGAAATAACAGAGTGTACTGGGAAATTGCAATTTTTGTGTTCGCTAAGCCCTGCATACATTTTATCATGCAGAGATAACTCCTTTCTTTCCTCCTCCAGACCCAGTGTGGTATAGATTGCTTTTAACAGGCCATCTACCTGTTCTAAAAACAATTTGAATTTTGAAGGTAAATTTTCTCCTTCCTCCCCCTCATCAGAATCCTCAGATTGAGAGGGGGAATGTCCCTCTGGGGTAGGAGACGCCTCAGTCTCCACCGCCGGGACTATAAGTGAGCCTTGAGAGGACTGTGAGGTAGTAGGCTGACTCAGGGATGGGTTTGCTAGCGAAGAGCGAAATGATTGGATAGTCGCATCAAGTTCTTTTATAACAGATGCAATCAAGTCGCTGCAAGCGGAAGAAGCTCCTTCTTTAACTAGCAAATCAATACAGGCTTCACATAACGTCTTCTTCCATCCTTCAGGTAGTTTGGCTTTACATGAAGGGCTTTTCCTTTTTGCCACTGGATCAGAGCTCTTGGCCTGCCGTGAGACAAAAAGAAGCAACCATCCCAGTGAGACAACCTGTCCTTTTCCCAAGGATGCTCACCACAGGTGCACAGTAAAAACTAAACTGCCTCATGTGCCCAGACAGGCCCCTGCCACCGGGGGGGGGATAGAGAGAGAGAGAGAGAGAGAGAGAGAGAGAGAGAGAGAGAGAGACCCCAAAGTACAAGGAGGACAGTATACAACTGCCCCTTACCTGGGCCTTGCTGGTGCCTGTCCCACTTGCTGCCGCCATCGATTCCATCGAGGAGCGCTTGCTGTGTTGTGTGGCTAAAAACGCTGGTTCCGGACTCCAATAGCGCCAGTGCGCTGGACCGGAACCGCTAAATAAGCACCAGCCCCGTTCCTCCCCTTTCCCTCTGCGATTTCCAGCAGAAATGACGCTGTACGCCTGTTCCATTGGCGCC
Source organism: Aquarana catesbeiana (assembly GCF_042186555.1). Taxonomy (NCBI): domain Eukaryota; kingdom Metazoa; phylum Chordata; class Amphibia; order Anura; family Ranidae; genus Aquarana; species Aquarana catesbeiana. Next base: position 271,728,815 of record NC_133327.1, read on the forward strand.
GCCCCCTTCCCAGATGCCTCACTTCTGGCAGATGGAGCCCCGCTGCCATCCCCAAGATGGCGGCGGCGCAATAAGCAACAGGCGGTGGACCAGAGGAAAAAAAAAAAAAAAAAAAACACAGTACGCCTGTCTTGCCGCCGCCTAGGAGCAATGCCCATGACAGTCGGACTCACCCTGAGCCCAGATGAAGAGGGAGCCCAGCCAGCAGCACCTAATATCAGCTGTGGAATGGGAGGAACAGCTCTCATGAGGTAAAAAGCATTTGGTGAAAAACACAGGAAACCTGAGCTCCCAGGATAGCACCTGAGAGCCCTGACTTCCCCACGAAGTGTTCCCTCCGGAGGAAACACAAAAAACTGACAATGTGTGGAAAGGAGCCTCCTTTTAAAGTTTGGTGGAAGAGGTGTTTCCTGTTTGCAAGGGGAGGAGTCACTCTCTCAAGTGCTGTCCTGAAAGATAAGGGAAAATGGGGTTTTCTACATTGGTAAAACCAAAAGACCTTTTTTTCACAGGATCAGAGACCATGGGGTTTATTTACTAAAGCTGGAGAGTGCAAAATCAGGCTCACGTCTGCATAGTAGCCAATCAGCTTCTAACCTCAGCTTGTTCAATTAAGCTTTGGCAATAAAACCTGGAAGCTGATTGTTTTTTATGCAGAAGTGGGACTGATTTTGCACCTTTCAGCTTTAGTAAGCAAACCCCCATGTGTCTCTGATCTAAAAAAAAAAAAAAAAAAAAAATCAGTAGGCACATTGGTCTATCATAATTTTGACTCATGAGATTTTTTACACTTGAACACATACCCAAACATGAAAGAGCGGGGCACATAGACAGGATATTGCTGCAGCGGGAATCCAGATGGATATATACCTTATCTGCCACAAAATTCCTGGGACTCAGTGAATCCATTTGTTTTTATAACGTTAGATTTATGGTGCAATATCTGCGATGAAATGATACTGATTGATAGATTATACTATGTCTGCGATTAAATAATACTGGTCGCAGATTGTATGTTAAAAATATTTTCTTTTTTCGTCAAGTGGTGTATTTTGTGATATGTTCTAGCTGTACTATAATGACGCTTGCAATTTTTGTAATGGTCTCCAGTGGGAATATTATATTGGCACAAGGTTCATAACTTTATCTATTTATGACCACTAGATGGCATTGCTGTATTTCTACCTATGGGAATGATGTGCAACCTTATGAACTCCCAGGACACTTTTGGATGGATTTATTTGGCAGTATATGCCTGGCCGATATTCCATAGCATGGGTGTCCTTTATGGTTTGGTGCGATACTAGTCCCACACTTTAATCACTTCAATACAGGGCACTTTTACCCCGTTCCTGCCCAGGCCAATTTTCAGCATGGTCTTATTTTGAATGACAATTGCGCGGTCATGCGACACTGTACCCATGTGACATTTTTCATTTTTTTCCCCCCACAAATATAGCTTTCTTTTGGAGGTATTTGATCACCACTGGCTTATTTATTTTTTTGCACTACAAATTAAAAAAAAAATTTTTGTTTCTGCTTTATAAAATTTTGTAAATAAGTACATTTTCTCCTGCACCGACAGGCACTGATGAGGTGGCACAGATGAGGCACCAATATGCAGCACTGATGAGGCGTCAATGACAGGCATTACTAATGGGCACTGATTGGCCTATAATGTGGGTACAGGTGGGCATCACTGGTGGGGCACTGATGTGTCTGCACTGATAATCAATGCGCAACCCCCCCCCCCATGAGGAGCCGCCGATCGGCTTTCCTCTATCCATGCCTTGTCAGCACGAATGGTGGAATGCCGATAAACAGCACTTCCTAGTTACCACTGTGATTGGACACAGCTGATCACGTGGTAAAGAGCCTACGTCAGAGGCTAATGACCGAGATCTGAGATGCGGTGTGCCGAAACAACACACCACCGCTCGCCATGCGCACGAGCGGCTTATTCTGCTGGATGTCATGACACCCAGTCAGGATAATGCAACCACTTTCCCAGCCATCGTTCTGCTATATGGCGGGTGGGAAGTGGTTAAGCTCCTTACTTTGGGGTTGATCACCATCCACCACCCCCCTTGTCGAGGCTAACAGGAGCTTCCAAGATGGCGCCGATGGACTCATGGGCGCATGCTTGTGACCTCAGGATCGGCGCCATCTTGCTCAGGCACACTGGGTAATCCAGGTGTCCACACCTTTATCAGCGTCAATAGGTTGGGGGGGGAAGGTGTTATAAATAGGGACAGGAACGACACCTTTAGCGTTGCTATACCGGCGGTTGAGGACACGCAATTGCAGGAGACACTTGGGTAAAACAAATAGCTGTCTTATTTGGTAATTGCATAACCATTTTGGGTTTGGTATGGGAGTTCACCATCTCTCGATGATTCCACAGGAGGTGCTATGGTCATTTCATGTGTTCTGCATTTTCTAATGGGAAAAAAAACCTTATTGTATAAGCATTGTCAAATGGGAAAAAAACCTTACTGTATATAACTCGGGTATACAAACTGAATAACCTAAGCTTTCCACAACGACCATACTATTTTCATTTACCTCATTGAAGAGTAGGTAAATATAGATTTTTTTTTTTTCCTTCTTAAAGGCATATCCACCTATAAATGTTATTTTAAATTTAAGTGTAATTTACCATTACAATATAACTGAATTCATATGTTCCCTCCCAGGTATCTCATTCTTGGTCCTTTCTCCCCCTATGGTTGCTGTCATCTTCCTACAGACACCACCATAATAAATTTAAATGTCTCCATCAGTGTATTTGCATACAAGATGATCGATCACTCCTGGGGACCTACCAATGTAAGCATCAAGTTGATTACATATAGATGGTCTTTTTTTTAAACCACTTCAGCCCCAGAAGAATTAAATGACCAGGCCATTTTTTTGCAATACGGCACATTTGTGCAGTCGTGCAACACTGTACCAAAATAACATTGATGTAGTTTTTTCCCCACAAATAAAGCTTTCTTTTGGTGGCACTTGATCACCTCTGCGGTTTTTATTTTTGCGCTATAAACAAAAACTATTTAAAAAAAAAAAAAAAAAAAGGAAAAAAACTTTTTTTTTTTTTTTTTTTAACTTTCCTGCTATAAAACATATCCAATAATAAAAAAAAAAAAAAGTTAAAAATCTAATTGCATGGACACCGATCCGTGTTGCTGATTATCAGAAACACTAGAGCACAGTGTCCATGTCTGACAGCACGGCGGTCTGCTTGTTTACATCCGCAGACCAACGTTCTGTCTCTGTGAGGCGAGATTGCAGGTGGCCGGCGAACATCATATCCCCCAGTGGCTGTTGACAAAAATCACGTACAGGTATGTGATTTTGCACACTATACTGTAGCAAGGCAGCTCTGTGTTCGGCAGGCCGTCGGGAACTGGTAAAAAATGTACTTGCTTTGTCAAGAATCGTTGCTCGGTGATTCATTGTATTTTTCTTTGTAGTTTGCATGTGCAGCATCCACAAACATTATCTCCTAAAGAAGCTATTTTTATAGGGAAACATGTCGAGTAAAACTGGATTAACTGCCGAAACATGTAAAAACTTTTTAGTAATGGTTTTTATATTTTTGTATCAATAAAACAGAAAAAAAAAAATCACTGTCGGTTTGTATATTGCACCACCAAAAAAAAAAAAAAAAAAAAACATTTATGTTACAGATACTGAAAATACTGTGGGGGGGGCATTTGTTGTGAACACTTGATGATCCTGTCGAAGGGCCAATTCAGATAACATTTTATTGACTGTCCAGACATAGCAATTTGAATGGATCATAAATCTTCAGAAAAGGTTTCAGAAAATGTCTGCCATAGGTGGTTAGAATACCAGCAAGTTCAGCAGGAACAGGCTGAGATTCAAACCATGTTTTGGCAGGCTGAATTTATCAAAGTTGATCAATTTGGGTACAACCATGCGATCATTACAGCAGTTAGTAATCATTGTGTTCTCCTGGCAGCGACCAGTGGTTGCAGGAAAGAAAATTGCTGTCTATGGACAGCCTAATCCTGGACACCATAGAAAAATAGACACTACCAACCTCAGAGCTGAGTTCTCCAGTTCAGAAGCAGTCGGACTCTCTGCTTCAGCATGAGATTAATGAGTGACAGTAGCCTACTTCAAGGCATTTGCCCCGTTTCCTTACAGGCATCTACAAGGAAACACTGATCATCTTGAGGCAAGTGAGTCCAGTCATGGACAGTTTGGATTTATCAACACAGCACCAGGCTGTCCCTGGCTTGGGAGGCTCAGGAATCTGCCTCTAGAGCAAGAGGAAAGAGGGATGGTGAGGAACTCTATTGTTCCTAGCCACTCCCTTGTTCTTGCTTCCTGCCCCCGAGTGGTCTTGAATGTTTGTCGCTTTTATAGTTCTGTCCAGGGAGATGGCTTTCCCCTTACTATTAATCACATGGCCAAGAAAGTAATATATGCATAATTAATAATTGAGTGGTGTGTGGGAGGGAATAGGTTGGGAGGGATAGGGTAGATAAAATAATGACTTTCGTCTTTTGAACCTTGAAATGTTATATGATATTTTATATTGATGTGTTCTCTTTTTGATATATGAAGAATAATAAAAATAAGGTAAAGGAAGAGGAAATCCTTGCTTCCCTTCTTGTGGAAGATCCTCACAACATATGCCAGACTACTGGGCTGCAGACAAGCCCTGGACACTTTGTAGATTCCCAGCTCCCAAGCAACACCCAGGAGCTTTCAGCACTTTGGCTGTGCTCCTGTTGGGGATATATGAACTGAAGGTGAATGACTGTCTCTCAATGTAGGGGGGGGGGGGGATATTGTATATTCTGTACATACATCCTATTTTCCCATAGGCCATGAAAAACACAGGAATACTATTAGGCACCATTGTTACAGGCATTTAGCTACACTGCAAATCCCAGCAGCAGGAATATACAGATTCCTGCAACTGAGATTGACAGCAGCATCCACTGACCTGGCCCACTGCAATAATAGCTTGGGAACAAAAAAATGTTTGTTCCAGCGGTTGTCGACAGCCTGTCATTGTAGTGTATCGGCTCAGTAGCCTCATCCCCAGCAGCAGGAATCATATTTCCACCCCCGGGATTTACAGCAATATTAAACATCCATAAAAATAGTGCCTTAAAGTTGAGTTTACTACTGCCTACAGAAAAAGTAGCCAGCCAATTCATCCCTTTCCTCTGTGAGAAAGCATTGGTCAGAAATAACAGACTGGGACCCGAGTCCTTCAATGAAGATAAAGATAATACAGTAAGTAAAAAATTGTTTTTCACTGCACAGTGGCAGACACATGAATTCTATTAGGCACACACGGGAGTAAAAAAATGCAGAGTTTTTAACTTATCTGCGATGAGATGCATTGTTGTCTATGTGACAATGCACACAGCCGAGTAAAGATCAGCAACGCAGCGTTCGAGTACAAAGCAATAAAGAAAAAATACAAAAAGTTTTTTCATTTTAGTGCAGTAATACTCACATATGCGCGTTCTCGTCTATATGCATGTTTACGCCAGTATAAAACGAGAATATTACAATACTGGCAATGAAGATTATTACTTGTCTATATGCTTTGGCACCTTTACGCACCTACACTCAGGTTTTTATACACAGTTTTTGGCCCCTTGCACATGAGCGCCACGCCTGTGTCTGCTGACTGAAGAAGCAAAGGGCCCTCGGCCAATGAAAACTAGAAAGTCAACCAGCAATCCACCAGAATAAAAAAAATGGAAACAACATGACCAACAAAAGTCAACAATTCACTGGGCCTAGATGTAAAAAAATCCCTGTTGAGAAGTGTGAACATAAATCCAAAAAGAAAATACCTGCTAGTCAAAAAGATAGCAGGCCCAAGTGTTATACTCTTAACCCAAGAAGGAAAAGTTTAATGAGGAAGGGGTGCCTGCACAAGCAACTGATTTAGATGGCAAAATGTGTGCCCTCACAAATGAACATCCCAATGGATGAACAAAACACTGGAAAAAACTCAAGCATTAAAGGGGAAGGCAGAGTGAGTGAACAGAGTTTTCAACAATGGGGAAGCATTAAAAAGGGCACTAGTACCGGCCACAAAAACACTACCTAGAATGGGTACTTTTAGGGAATGTTGAATAGAATTATCAGCAAAACAAAATCAGCCTTGTAGGCTTATGGCAGAATGAGGCTGCATGGTGTAGCATTGCTGACTGGATGAAGTCTACTGCAACAAACCTGGGATGAACCAGGTCTGCCTATTGCTCCATTCCACTACCTGCTTGCGCTCCCTCACTGGTGTCTGTGGGTATACTCACTCAAAAAGGTATACTAGTCCATAATGGCCTATAAAATAACAAAATTTCCACAAAGCATGAGAGATCAAGATTGTTCTTTTTATTTTAAGAAATTTAAATCCTTGAAGGGTACATCATCTGTTAAAAAAAAAAAAAAAAAAAGAAGAAAGAAAAAGAAGGTTAGGACTTTCTGGGAGGCAAACCGGGTACGTTTTCACATAAGATACAGTGTAAATCTGTCAGTTACTTAAGGATTGTTGTCACTTGCCAATATTAACTTTAATAGCTCTTATTATATCTAAGGGACAACAATTTAAAGGATGAGTATGGTCAAAGCACAAAGTTTACGGGAGCGGAGTTTGTTCTGTAACATGTTTTCAGCCGACAGTGGGCCAAGGACCACTATCTGCCAACATCACTCAGCCAAGTCCAGGCGCTGGATTGATTCCAACATTCCAGTCGGGATCCACCCAGAAGCCTGAACCAGCAGATGGCCCAACCTCTCAGCGAGCCACTGGGAGACTGAGCCAGCCGCTTCCGCCCTCTCCACAGCCTAGCGCTGGAGGGGCAGAGCAGAAAACTGGTGACTGAAAGTCACTGGCACGCTCCTCAGATTGGAGGGGATAACTGAGCAATAAGCTGTGTTTGAGCGCTCGATTCTCAGTGCAGAGGCGGCAGGGGATCAGATGCAGCATTGGATCGATGCTGCATCCACTTACGCGAGTATAAAAATGTTTTTTGGAAACCCAAACTTCTCTTCATATACCAGACATTAACACTCAAAACATAAATCCTTACATTGTTCTGTAACACTCAAAGCTGAACGCCAGCTTTTGATACACTTTACATAGTTTGGGCCAAGCTAGCCCAAGCTATCTAGGTTCCTCACCAACATGTGAGGCCACTGGATGTGCTTAATAAACTGTATGTAGCTCAGACTGCATACAGAACCATGTTCTGGGTGTAAGCCAAGACATCCCATCTCATACCCAGAATAGAGTGATTGTCGCTCAGCCACTTAGAGAAAGTGATGTATTCTAGCAACGAATATAAAAACTTTGCTCTGCTTGGCAGTCAGAGAGGTGGGCTGATGATGTCACAACCTCTGACTCAGCTAGAGGCAGCTTTGTATTTGTTGCTAGAATACAATTGCTTTCATTGAATGGCTGAGCACCAATCAGATACTCTATGTTCTGGGTATGAGACAGGAAGTCTCAGGTTGAACCCAGAACAGTGCAGTATGCTGTATGTAGCCTCAGCTACAGCACACGCAGCAGCCTCACAAGTTAGTGAGGGACATAGTTTGTGTTGGCCAAGCTGACCGCACTGGTGTTCACTACTTTTTGCAATACAATTCAAATAAGATTATAAAATTTTAATTGAGATCTACATTGCATCCATGAAGGTCTAGTAAATCGAATTAATTCAGTAAAATAGTGATAGTTTGTAGAACCATTGACAACGTATGAACTTAGCAATTTTGCCAAACAAAATTAAAGTGGCCATTGATTTTGTGGTTGCATTTGCCAAATGATCTGAAGCCATATAGCCAGACATATTTGAGAGTGTGCGTGCCCACAACACTGTATTCTTGCAGTGTGGGCCCAGCTGCAGATTAAACAGTCATGCCATGCATTGCTAGCACTGTTATGTGCAATCTTAAGCCAAAGGACTACTAACAAAAGATAACTACATTTTGCAATCATTTTTGCCTTAGACAACTTTATTCTCACTTCTCTTTTCAACCATTATATACTGTACTCTGAGCAAAACCACATTTACAGCAAATACGATTTGCCCTCTTATAACAGCTTAAAGCGGAGAGGGTATCTGGTTTTGACAGGTACCTGCTCCCACTTTCACTCAGATCGCCTAGGCTCCTCTCCCCACAGTAATCTGGGACATGTCACAGAAGACTGTGGGACCATTCAGAATTTGCAATGCGTCTTGCGCAGTGGGCACCCGACTGTGAAGCCGCGAGCTGACACAGCTGGGTGCCACAGTTGAGATGCCAACACTGGGAAAAGAAGCCAGAGGGAAAGGAACGGCTCGGGTGAGCACATCGCTAGATCCTGGGACAGGTGTGGTGTACATTTATTTAATCAGCAGCTACAGTTTTTGTAGCTGCTGACCTTTTAATAAACATAAAAATAACTGGAGCTCCTTTAACAGTTTACAAGAAGTTATAAAGTTTGTAAAATAAAGCACAATACACCATGAAAAATAATGCCATGTAACCTCCAAAACTTGAGATTTCCAGAACTCACCACACGGATTCTTTGTCCAATGGCTTTGGCAGGCAAGTTGGAGCGGAACTTCGCACGGACCATGCCACTGTTTCCATGAGCTCTGGTCACCTTCCCCCAGATCACACGAGTTTTATTAGGTTTACCGCCTGGGGTTACTGTGTTACTAAAAAATAAACGAAAATGAGCTTATGTAGCAATAAAGAAAACACAAAAAAATTGGCTTGATTGCTTGCACATCTTTCACTCACTTTTATAACCATAGCAAAAGGCATGCAAGCTCCAAGACAGCTGAAAGAAGCAGAGTGAAAATGGACAGCTGAAAACAAGTCTGCACTGGTGGCAGTGGTTGCTTTTTTTATGGTGGGGTGGGGGGTACCTGGACACATTCAAACAATGAAAAATATCTGCCATTTCATGTCTACAGAAATCCAATGTAGGCAACTCTGAATCTGTTTATAAGAAATGTGGGGAGCACAGTTGTGCAATTGCTGACCTGAAAATGCTAGCTGACTGGCTCCAATACGCTAAAAACTCAAAACAAGTATGCAGATCAGAAAGCTGTAAAAAGTCCTTATTTGTGTTTTTGGATCGACTCACAGCTAGGCATATAGCATTTTAATATGTCAGCAACGAATATATGAAGGAGGGGGGTGGTCTGGCACTCCCCAACCCTCGGTAATACTATTTGGCTGCATAGCTGCAGCACTTGATTGGAGCTATTGCTCCCAAGCTTGCTGGTTCGTCAGCCAAACTCCTACTTGTTGGCACAGGGGCGGAGTTCATACCGGAGGGCCTGGTAGCACAGCTGTTTAAACAGGCCAAACAAATTCCCACTTACACACTCATTCATAAGGTATGGCATAGGGCCAAACAACTGCAGCGGGTAACGGGGTACACAACTTTCAGCCCACTATGGGGGAATAAATCATATGAGGAATTAGCCAAACTCCAACAGGGACCCAGGTGGAGTCCCCTGGGAATAACTCACCTCAAGCATGTCTTTCATCGTGGAAGACTGCTCTTTCTCAGATGTGCAATCTAAGTATGCACTGCCTTCCAGCATGCTCTTCTATTACTTACAATTAAAACATGCTGTTAAAGCACAAGGGTCCGCAGTGGAAGGGGTACAATCACCCAGCCCTGTTTCCATATAATGCAACGGACACAAAGGGTAGAATATCCCAGTGCTATCTTATGCTCCTATCTGCGCTTTTAGAGGGATACCCTATGAAAGCAGCGGCCCAGTGGGAGGCAGACTTAGGCCCCATTACAGGAGAAGAGGCCCTTAAAAGCAGTCAACACTTGCTCTCTGAATGTAATGCAAAAAGTGACCCAATTGTATATCCTGTTGAGAGCACACTATACCCCAGTAAAACTACATAAAATGGGCAAACTACCCGACTCGTCGTGTGGCAAGTGTAAAATAGTGCCAGGTGACCTGATACATTTCCTCTGTCGGTGCTTCAAACTCCAGATATTGGAAGGGGGTCCTGGCCACGCTTAACCAGGTATTTCAAACCAGTGTCCCTCTTGATCCACTTTGTTGCCTTCTAGGTGTACTAAAAGGGGTAATCCCAAAGGAGGTGACAAGAATGGCCTTTTTCCAAGCTAGAAAAATGATACTAATGAGCTGGAAATCTGCCATTCCGCCTTCGGGTTAAATCCTGGGCTCAGCACATGGAGAACACCCTTATCCTGGAAAAATATATATACACCAACATGGGGGAATCCTGGGAAATCTGACAGACTATGGGCAGCATGGCTTGACACACCAGGAATTAGTCCCAGAGAACTGGTACAGATGAGGCTGCTTAGATGCCCATAGAAATAGTGGGTGCCCAGAGAAATGATTGCCTGTGTAATATGTAACATTGTAAGGAAAAAGCAGGAATGATATGGCTGCCATTACAATGGCAAGGATTTGCAGTATCTCGTCATATGGATTTTAACACTATGTGCCAAGCAATAAATGCTTAATGTCACCCGTTTAGTGAAAGGTATGACTGATGTTTGTGTAACTAATTTCTCAACGTCACAAGTGTGATGTACCATTTTGTTTGGTTTCGCTTTATTTTTCTTGAGCAATAAAAACCTTTCGATTTAAAAATAAGTCAGCAACGGCAGCCACCGAGATTTTTTTCGCTCAGGTTTAATCTGTGCAGGTACTTTTACCAAGTCTGATGAATTGTAGTCAATTGTCCATTATGTGAAACATCCCATCAGTTCCAATTGGGACAGTGCTAACTCTATACATTCTCCTTTCCCCAGCACTGCTATAGTCTTGTCTATTCAGGCAGTGCTGGTGATCAGATCTGCACTAATGTGCACCCCTTAAAGGGCATAGTTTACGGGGGGGGGGAGCTAATCCAAAGATTAATCAACAATTATCCCTTCCTCACCCAAGTTCCATGCACTCTAATGCAACGCTTTCCTTACAATTATGAAACTGGGCTCATGCAAATGAAAATAATTGATTCAGCTGTGACAGTGACACTTGAGGTTTAAATTCAGTGGTCTGAAAGTAAATGTTCACTTGGAAAGTGAATATTTACTGTACTTGGCTATGTAAATGTGCAAAATTTATGTTTATGTCAATCAGCAAACAATAGTCTTTTTATATTTCTATTGCACGATTGGGTATTCCAAGTGAACAGTTTCACAGAGCTAAGCAAATAACCTCTACTCCTTTAGAGAATATGTAAACCCAACATTTCATATTCCTGATGTGCCTGCTGTACCCTGTACTTCTATGAAAAAAAAATGAGCCTGTTCTCTTTGTATTGCTTCCTGTGTGTGAAATCCCTCGTGTTCCTGTCAGTCCCCCTCTGCTTTCCTATTAAAAACTGAAGCTCAGCGTACTGTTGCTTCTCTTCCCCCAGCTCCAATGCAGCTGAGAATCTAGGGAATGTGATCACTTACAAAAAAAAAAAAAAAAAAAAAACCACCCTAAAAGATGCATTAAAGATGGTGCAGCCATAAGACCATACAAACAGAACAAAATATTGTTGCAGGAGGTAAATGTCATTTTTGCACGTGTGCGCTGTAATATTTTGTTCTGTTTGTAAGGTCTTATGGCTGCACCATCTTTAATGCATCTTTTAGGGTGTGTCCACCCCCCCCCCCCCCCCCAAATCTTTGTCTATTGTATGGATTCTGACCAAATCCCTTTTGGGCTGGAGAACCCCACTTCCCCATCATTGTCTCATATTAGTGTCCACCTATGTTATAGGAGTCCTTTAGTTCTCCCATATAGGAGTGCATTTCTGTCACGGTTTAGAGAAGCAGGCTCTTCCATTCTATGGATAGCGTAGGACCCACTGATAATGGGGTACTTTGACGCAGTAAGTGAGCTTAAGCACCATACAGCTGTATGGTGTGACTAAACGTCCATATTTTTTTAAAACGTTCAGGTGTTTTTAATAGCTTTGCAGGAGGGAAATGTCATTTTTGCATGTGTGCGCTGTAATGTTTTGTCCTTTTCATCTTAGGCTGTTCACTTCACTGGGTATATGTGAAGGTTTACATACACTTTAAATAGAGGTAAAACAAACCCCCTTTATGAGTACATATGGAGCGACAAGTTCTCTTTTTGGAGATATCAGGCCCTATTTAACCCCCCTGCATTCAGGCCAATCAGGTCAGGACACAGAATTTAGCAGCAGAAACAGACTCGCTTCTCTCCACCCTAAAACTGGGTCTCAAATGAATTTTAAGAGAGTAATCTGGAAACATGAAGGTACAAGGGTGCCACCTGTCTGCCTTCACAGCTACTCAAATAACTTCTATTCAAAAGCTGGGAACCTGCTTAAAATAAATGTCAACTTGAAGCGTTGCACTTGTTTACAGTCTGTTACTAATATGACGAAGTACTTACACCTACTGCAGTGAAAAGCCAGAGGCACTCAATATTGTAGTAATAGAACGAGAGCACTAAAACTGCAGCAAATCTCAAAACACTAATTCTATATGGTAGGCCACAACCCTGTACATCGCTAAAACCACAATCATCCTAATAAATAACAAAGAAACATTGTGTGTAAAGCTAACCATACACACAGCTAGATTTCTCTTGTTCAGCTCATGGGCTGAATGAGTGAAAGTCAACTGATACCTCCATCAATGCTAAACAGTGTGGGTGGAGAAATCTCCTTTGCCGGCTAAGGTATTTAGCACATGCAGCTGCCTGACTACCTTAACTGTGACTACATTTGATTGGCCAAAGTCACTCTTCAGCCCACAATTTACCATCCAGCTCCTTCATGGTTTCAATTGAATTTTGTTGAGCCAGGTAGTGCTGACAGGGCCATCTACATCTCCAATTTCAACCAAAAAACCTCTGTGCAGCAGGCGCGCCCCCCCAATTTGCGCTCCTGATTGGCTTTTGGCAGCAGCTGTCAATCACAGCCAGTAACCCAATCAGGAGACGCAGGGGGCTGGGCTGAGCCGCAGCTCAGTGGGTGAATGGATACACAAAGCCATGTTTGGGAGCTTGACTGCTTGGGTGTCCCAACAACAAGCCTGCTGTGGGGGCATCCAGCAGGAGCGCTGGCATGGGATCCGAGAAGGCTTTGTTAGAACTTTAAAAACTAGCATAATTTGTTCTTGCAAAAGCCAAACAAATCAATAAAAACCAAGGAAGCTAATCATGCAAACATTTGTGATTATTTAGCAGAGAAAGAACAAGTTGGAAGCGTTTTATAGAACATTTTTATAACCAATTAGGACTGTTACTACAGAGACAATTCAGCACAAAGTGGGGTTGATTTATTAAAACTGGAGTGCAAAATCTGGTGCAGCCTTTGCATGGTACCCAAATTCTAACCAGCTTGTTCAACTAAGCTTTGAAAAAAAAAAAAATACCCACACACCACACTTGAAGCTGATTTGTTTGTATGCAGAGCTGCACCAGATTTTACACTCTCCAGTTTTAGTAAATCAACCCTGCAATATTACCCTAGAATTGTGTCCTGCAGGTGAAATGCTCACTTTTTTGCTTTGTATACATAGGCGCATCTCTTGCCCAGGTAGAAGTCTGTCTCATCCCGAGCATAGACCCCTTCGATTTTCAGTAGGGCCGTGTGTTCCCGCTGATTTCGGAGGCCTCTCTTGTAGCCAGCAAAGGTTGCTTTACACCACAATCTAAAACAATGGAAATGACGACAACAACATTAGTACAAATGTGGTTATACACATAACCCAAAGCCCCAAACATCCACCCGTACATACCTGCCAGACATTTTGTACTGTCAATGTCCAGATGCAGACACAACTGAAGGAGGGGGAAAAAAAAAAAAAAGTCAGTCAGTCAAGGCTTACATATCACTAGGATGTTTTAAATCACACTGGAAATGGATGACACTTTATGTGATGTTGAGCTGTGCTTTTTATCACCCAACCAATACCCCTTTAGCTGCAGAGGCCGGGGGTATACACATGCTGCAGCCATACTGCTTTATGGCAGGAATTATACCCCTGTTGCTATGACCCGCAATGAATGCGGTTGGAGCATGCTAGTGCAATCAATGGGTTAAAGCAGGCAGTGAGGAGATACTTCCTTGCCAACTGTCAAATGCTCTCTGCAGAGCAAAAGGAACCAGGTTACTCTACAGAGACCAGAACTCAGGTAAAAAGGAGCCCATGCAGGCACAGATGTCCTATGGTACGTACATAACACCTGAAGAACACAACCCTTTCATGTGGGGGACAATAAGCATGCAGTCAGAATTGCCATTTGAAAACTAACAACAAAAAACTTTATTGAACACAATACGAAGCATACAGGATCAAACTTGTGCACGTTGTCTCGTCAGGAAGAGCAGACTGTGACAGACTATATGATACACATGGCTCCAGCACACAGGCCGCACACACAGCATTACACTAACAAGCCGGCGCCAACACCTCGGAGAGACACGTCCGCCGACCTCCCGGGGCCGTCCAATCCGCCATGTATCTCTGCCATCCCGACACACACACCCCGCATATACACCTTTATCGGTGACTCTGAGGAGGCGCCCCGTCCCCTCGCCGCTATTACGCAAAGAAACTAGCGATTAACCATTGAATTCCCCCTCAGAAACAGACCCAGTTTCTTCTCACCCGCACTGGATTCCAAGATGGAGGAAAAGGAAGGGGCCGGAGCGCGGCACGCTGGGAAATTAGAAGCGCGCTGTACGTGAGGTGTCCCAAGTGATGCCTGTACGAACTATGCACAGTGGAGGAAAAAGAACCTGACAGGAATGTTAGCGGGGGTGCACGGGGAGAAAAATAGTGCTGGGAATGAAAAATAGAAAAAAAAAAGAGGATATTTTATGTCATGAGACAGGCGTTTAAATGTCAGGGATACTCCGAGGACCCCTGGGGCGGAGCCTTGTATCCATGGATACTGTTTGACGCTTTGTGCTGTGCGGTGTGCCAGTCAGGTAATAAGTTTCAGCGTACGTGTGAGTGAGCTCCGCGAGTGCCAAAAGAGACGGGGGTGAGGGACGAGGAACAGGCAGACATAGCAGGTGGGTCATTGATTACCACCAATGGGCAATGCCATACCTCACCTCCTGACAGAGGCACCTTAGCGTGAGGGAGACCTGTGCTGCTTACAGTGGGCGTGGGGTTGCCACCTCATCCCTTTAAAACCGAACACATATGAATTACACAGGTTCTGTGGCTGATCAAGGTGGTTTTTAAACTCGCTTGGTTCCTTATCCACATTAAATTAGTCTCAATTAGTCAATTAACTGTGTAATTCATATGTGTTTGGGTTTAAAGGAATGAGGTGGCAACCCTATTCGGAACTAGGGTTTCCACCTCATCCCTTTAAAACCGAACACATATTAATTAGGTTCTGTGGCTGATCAAGGTGGTAATTAAACTCACGTGTTGCTTTATCTGCATTAAATTAGCCTCAGAACCTGTGTAATTCATATGTGTTCGGGTTTAAAGGGATGAGGTGGCAACCCTAAGCCCCGGTTCACACAGGAGCGGCACGACTTGCAGGTCGCCTCAGCGAGGCGACCTGCAAACGACTTCCGAGGCGACTTGCAAAACGACTTCTGCATAGAAGTCTATGCAAGTCGCCCCCAAAGTAGTACAGGAACCTTTTTCTAAGTCGGAGCGACTTGTGTCGCTCCTCTTAGAACGGTTCCGTAGCACAGAACGGGAGGCGACTTGTTAGGCGACTAGGTCGCCTGACAAGTCGCCCCTGTGTGAACCGGCCCTTAGTGGGCGTTGCTTAATAGACTGAATACCAAACTTTTTTTTTTTCATTTTGGATAGAGCAAGGGAGAGATCTAACCCTTGTCAGATTTTTTTTTAATGCCATCTGTGTCCCATTGAGGAGATTTCTCTTCACTTCCTGCATACAGTGTTATCACTGATCTATTAGTGTCAGTAACCCTCCCAGCCAGTGTCAGCTGGCACCAGTGTCTGCCCACCACACTATCATAGTCTCAGTATGTCGCTGATCACTGTCATTACTAGTATAGTGCAGTGGTGGCCAGTGGTATATTTTCTTGGGGGGGGGGGGGGGTGGCACAGCAAACAGTGCACAGCCAGCACCCCCCCCCGTCAGGGTTAGTCGGTCACCCGCAACACTCTCCCCAGGCAGCTGGCTTCCCCTGTGTTTCCTTCTCGGCATCACAGCGGTGTCCTCGCCATGCGTCTCCTTCCTGGCACCATGCCAGTGTATCCTCGCCGTGCGTCTCCTCCTTGACACCATCCAGTGCCCTGCATGTAGATTAGGGGACCGGATGCATGGATGGCGCCTGTGCACCCCTTATGGATGGGACGCCACTGGTATAGTGTCTGTCTTCTGGTCACGGTCAGAACTATATTAGTGTCCCCAAAAATGCAGTGTTAGCTGGATCAGCCCCAGTGATCATTGCCAGCAGTTGCATTTTAGCTCCCCTCCCCCCCAAAAAAAAGTGCAGTGTTAGTATAATTTTTCTGATCACTGCCACCTCTGAAACTGTCCACAAAACCGCAGTATTAGCCAGATCAGGCCTGATCTCTGCTAACACTAGCAGTTCATTTTATTTCTAGCGTACAAGCAGTCCCTGATTGCTAGCCAGCAGCTCTTTTTCCCATAAATGCCACAAGGTACTTGTAAAGTTAGTGCCCAAAATATCCCAAAAAAAGTTACGCTAATGAGAAGATGTACAGGATTCTGAGCATGACAGATAAGAGCGAAGGGGAGGTCTCACTGTCATAATCAGGCTTAAAAAACAAATCTGTAGAAAGCAGCCGCAACCTGACAGACAGCTTGGAGAATGGTAAAAAGGTCCCTGCTAAAACCAGGTGTGTCTGTCCCTATGTTTCTAAAGTGCTACAAACACATAATTATGCTCAGTTGCAGAAGGGTGCAAGTAATAGCGCTGCACTACTTTTTGGTGATCTGGCAAGCACCAGCAGCAAAGTACAGCCTGGCCTTTTAGACACCAGCACTGAAGTATTTCAAAGAGAAGCATGTTTTTTTTTTTTTTTAAATCATATTTACCTAGGTGAATTCTGAATTTGTCCCCCACCATATCTAAAGGTGAGAACTGATCGATCAAGCACTGCTGATCATTTCGTTCTCCAAGATGCTCTGGAGCCCTGAGCTGTGGAGGGGGCAGGAGTGGCAGGCTCTCAGCAGCAGAGGCTGAGCCAGGTTGTCGGTCCAGGCTCCTGGGTGGATCCCTACCGTATGGTCGCAATCTTTCCCCCAGCAAGGGCTGACTCTGTGACGTCAGCTGAAAACGGGTCACAGGAGTGCAGAACGAACTGCACTCCTGTGATCCACAGGAGAAGTACAGCCAAACGAGCTTTGGCTGTATTTCTCCTTTCATGGTGGGGTGGGTGGCACTAGCAGTGCAGTACAAGCTGGTGAGGTGGCTAGCACTAGTAGCATAATGCAAACACAAGCACCAAGACTTTGAGCACAGGCCCATAGAGCCCAGAGTAGTCTTCCAGAGGTGCTTGAAAACCCTAATTGGCTGCCCCCAGATTCAGCAGCACCCGTTATCCCCCCATTCACAGTTCAGTCCGGGGGTTCAGGTGGAAATGGCTAACTAACTTAACAACACCTCCTTGACTTTTTTTAGCTGTTTTTCACAGAAGACCTCTATAATTTGATTGTGAACCAAAGTAATGTTTATGCCATACAGCTTCCCCCAATGGCTTGTTAACACCCAGCTTAGAAAGTGGGAGAAAGCCTGCTTGCGGAATGAAGAACTACTAGCAGTGTAATGGAAGGACAAACGTGATGTATTCATCCTCTCTTCCATTCACCCAGACATTACGGTCCAAATTCACACGGCATCTGGTGTCATTGAAAAGCTTCTTTGTGTCCACAACTGTAATCTAAGTATAAGAGGTGTAAACTTCAACAACCAAATAATGAAACCATATTTAGTCTCCCATAGAGCTAGACACTAGTACAAAAAAGATGTTGTGTCTGTGGTAATTGTGGAATAAGGCATGACACCATTTTTTCTTTCCCCCCCATCCTAACCAACCTGGCCTCTGCATCAAGGACTGCTTCCGTCGCTACCAAACTGTAAGGGACTTATTAGTTTAGGGTACAGCATGGCACAGTATAGAGATCCACACAATTCTGCACAAGTAGGGACTCTAAAGATGTTAGGTAGTCAGGAAACTGTCTATCACATTTTGAGAGATACTAAAATCAAAGGCTGGAAAGTTAGAAGAGCAGTTCAGGATTTGAAAAAAACAAACATTTATATTCACTTAGGTGGATGCAGAATCGATCCAATGCTGCATCTGTCCCCCGCCGGCTCTGCAGTGAGAACTGAGCAATCAAACACAGCTAATCATTCAGTTCTCCCCCTCCACTCTGAGCAGAGAGCCATGACTGTCAGTCAGTGGTTCTCTGCTCTCCCCTCCAGTGCTCACTGGGGCTCTGGGCTGTGGAGGGGCGGGAGGGGCTGGTTCAAGCTCTCGGTGGATTGCTGAGAGGCTGAGCCAGGTGTCGGTCCAGGCATCTGGGTGGTCGGGATCTTTCCCAAGCCTGGACTGGCTTTAGCATGCTGTCGGATGAAAACGGGTCTTAGGAGTGCAGAATGAACTTCACTGCTGTGATCCATAGGAGAAGTATGGCCAAAAAAGCTTTGGCTATACTTCTCCTTTTAAGTTACAAAAAAAAGTTGTTTTATTGAGTTAAAGGGGTTGTAAAGTTATTTTTTTTTTTAAAATAACAAACATGTTATACTTACCTTCACTGTGCAGCTCGTTCTGCACAGAGTGGCCCCGAACCTGGTCTTCTGGGGTCCCTCGGCGGCTGTTTCAGCTCCTCCCCGCAAGCATTTACCACCTTCATGCGAGCTCCCTCGCACGGTGGTGAGTGCTTGCGGGCGCGCTCCCGTGATACAGCCGGCGGCTATAGCCGCTCGCTGTATCACTCGGCCCCGCCCCCCGGCGCGCCGCGTCATCGGATGTGATTGACAGCAGCGCGAGCCAATGGCTGCGCTGCTTTCAATCCATCCACTGCAGCCAATCAGCGACCAGGCTGAGCTGCAATGAAGATGACGAGCACGAGCAGCGAAGATTCGAGGCGTCAGGTAAGTAAAACGGGGGGGCTGGGGGCGGCGGTACTGTCAAAAGTTTTTTCACCTTAATGCATAGAATGCATTAAGGTGAAAAAATGTTTACTTTTACAACCCCTTTAATGTTATATTGTTACTGTATGTTATTGTTAACTGTTGTTGTTTGCTTTGCAGGAATGCCAATCAGCTGAAGCACTAATCTGTGTGTTTTATGACAGCAGCAGACTGTATTATGACTGCTCTCAGAATACATATGTTAGTGCCTGCAGAGCTGCAGGGGGAGATTTCTCCATCCACTGTTTAAAAATAAATAAATAACATGTACGCCCAGCATTAGGAGTATCGGTCGGTCAGGTGGCGGTAGCTCCTATGTGCAACATATACTTTTTTTTTGGCAGAGATTTCTTCATCCACATTGATCATTGTGAATGGAGGAATCCATACATTACATAAACAGTTGTGTGAAAAAGCATTGGCCCCCTTTCTGATTTTTTTTAATTTTTGCATATTTGTCACACTTAAAGCGGGGTTCCACCCAAATTTTGAACAATATCTGTATGTATTCTCTTCCTTGCCTAGATGCTGACATGCCGTTTAAAAACATTTAAATCGCCGTAATTACCTTTTATTTTTCTATTCTTCTTTGCACTTCCTGGTTCTCCTCCCGTGGGAGTAGGCGTGTTTCTAGCCTCTCCCAGACTCCTGGGAGCTAGTCTCAGGCTTCCCAGGATGCCACTGAGCATGTGCAGGAACGAGCGGTGAATGCTGGGAGCACAGCATTCACCACATCCAGGAAATAAATGCTTGTGGGCTTCAAATGCCCACAATGAAGATGGAAGCCGCCTGCAGTGAATAATATAAGTTATTCTTTCCGACGAAATCTGACACAGGCGGACATATTACACACAATGTGTGAGTATGTAATGCTGAGAAGAAAAGTTTGTGAATGAACTCAAAAAAAAAAAAAAAAAAACGATAGATAGGTGGACCCCCGCTTTAAATTACTCAGATCATCAAACATTTTTTATTATTACACAAAGATAACCCGAGTAAATACAAAATGCAGTTTTTAAATGATGGTTTCATTTATTAAGGCAAGAAAGCTGTCCAAACCTGCCTGGCTTTATGTGAAAAAGTAATTGCCCCCTAAGCCTAATAACTGGTTGTGCCACCCTTGGCGGCAACAACTGCAATCAAGTGTTTGCGATAACTGGCAATGAGTCTTTCACATTGCTGTGGAACAATTTTGGCCCACCCTTCTTTGCAGAATTGTTTTAATTCAGCCACATTGGAAGGTTTTCCAGCATGAATGGCCTATGTAAGGTCATGATACAGCATCTCAATTGGATTTAAGTCCAGGCTTTGACTAGGCCACTCCAAAACCTAAATTTTGCTTTGTTTGAACCATTTGGAGGTGGCTTGCTATTGTGTTTCAGATCATTGTCCGAAAGACAAGTGCACTTGAGCTTGAGGTCACAAACTGATGGCCGGACATTCTCCTTTAGGATTTTCTGGTAGAGCTCAGAATTCATGGTTCCATTAATTATGGTAAGTCGTCCAGGTCCCGAAGCTGCAAAGCAGCCCCAGACCATCACGCTACCAACACCATGTCTGACTGTTGGTATGATCTTGTTATGAAATGCTGTATTAGTTTTATGCCAGATGTAACAGGACGCACACCTTCCAAAAAGTTACATTTTTGTCTCGCCAGTCCACAGAATATTTGCCTAAAAGTCTTGGGGATAATCAAGATTTTTTTGGTAGATGTGAGTTGAGCTTTTGTGTTCTTTTTGGTCAGCAGTGGCTTTGGCCTTGGAACTCTTCCATGGATGCCGTTTTTGCCAAGTCTCTTTCTTATTGTTGAATCATGAACACTGATCTTACCTGAGGCAAGTGAGGCCTGCAATTTTTTTAGATGTTGTTCTGGGTTCTTTTATGACCTCCTGGATGAGTCGTCGTCATGCTCCTGGAGTAATTTTTGTAGGCCAGCCACTCCTGGGAAGGTTCACCACTGTTCCAAGTTATCTCCATTTGTGGATAATGGCTCTCCCTGTGGTTCACTGGAATTCTGAAGCCCTTCCTAGACTGATACATGTACATTACTTTGTTTTGAATCTGTTCTTGATTTTTTTTTAGATTGTGGCATGATGTGTGGCTTTTTGTGATCTGTTAGCATGCTTCATTTTTTCAGCTTCTATTTATGTGATTACTTGGTTCAACAGGTCTGGCAGTAATCCGGCCTGGGTTTGGCAAGTGAAATTTAACTCAGCTTTCCAAAAAATTGTGGTTAATCACAGCTCATTCATGATTGGAGGGGGCTATTAATTTTTTCACATAGGGCCAGGCAGGTTTGAACAGTTTTTTTCCCTTAATAAATGAAATATTAATTTAAAAACTGCATCTTGGATTTACTCGGGTTATCTTTGTGTAATATTAAAATGTGTTTGATGATCTAAATCATTTAAGTGTGAGAAATCTGCTAAAAAAAATAAAAATCAGGATGGGGGCAAATACTTTTTCACATAACTGTATGTCCAACATTAGAAGCATGGGATGGATGTGTGCTAATGTTGGGCATACAAATTTTCTAGCAGAGATCTCTTCATCCACATGGATTGATGTTAATGGAAAAATCTGTTTCGTTCTTTTTTTTCTTTCAGCCCACAGTCTGAGCAAAAAAAGAACATTACATGTAAGCCCAACATTAGAAGCGTGGGGTGGATGTGTGGGAGAAACTTATGTTGGGCATACACTTTTTCTGAACATTACATGTATGCTCAACATTATGAGTGTGGCAGAAACTCCTAATGCTGGCCATACACTTAATGTTTCTAGAGGCCCTAAAATGCCAGGACAGTTCAAACATCCCCCAAATGACCCCTTTTTGGAAGGTAGACACCCCAAGGTATTTTCTGAGAGGCATATAGAGTCCATGGAAGATTTTATTTTTCGCCACAAGTTTTTGGAATTTTTTTTTTTTTTTTTTACACAAAGTTGAAAAAGTTTTGGCAATCTGGCCACATGCAGAGGCCCACAATTCAATGAGCACCTTCAGGTTTTAAAGGGGCATTAATTACACGTTGGATTTCCTGACTACCTATCACATTTTCATAGGCCCTAAAATGCTAGGACCGTGTGAACAACCCTCAAGTGACCCCTTTTTGAAAACTAGACACCCCAAGGTTTTTTCTGAGAGGCATGTTGAGTTTTGGAAGATCTTATTTTTTTGCCACAGTGTATATGTGTATATATATATATATATATATATATATATATATATATATATATATATATATATATATATATATATATATATATATTATATAAGTTTTTTTTTTTTTATATACAAAGTTGGCACTATACTGAGATATTTCTCACACACGTCATGGATATATGTGGCAATACACCCCAAAACACATTCTGCTACTCCTGAGTATGGAGATACCACGTGTGAGACCTTTTGGAAGCCTAGCCATGTACAGGGCCCAAAATCCAATGAGCACCCTCATTTTCAGTGTTTTTTTCGTTTATATAATAATAAAAAATCCATTGGGATTAAATACCACCAAAAGAAAAAACACACATTTCACTTGCAGAGACATGCGCTGAAAAAATCCGCACATGATACCAGTGTTGTGGTGTGAACTGAGCACATAGAGAACAATTGTTTTCCTCGTGCCCTTGCAGATTGCATGCAGAGAAACCTGCGCCTCTGCACCATGGTGTAAACGAGACCTAAGTCCTGGATAGAATGTGAAAGGGTTAGGGCCCCTGTCAAGTTTTTATTGCTGTCCATGTTCCCAATGGAGAGATTCAGTGTCTCTATTTGCCCTAGTAAACATTACCTCATTTTGCACAGAGTGGCTCTGAACCCTGTCTTCTGATATCCCCCGGCGGCTCTCGCAGCTCCTCCCCACATCATATAACCCCCTAGGATAAACGAGGGGGTTACCTTGCGGGCACGCTCCCGAATCCAGCATTTGGCGGCCATAGCCGCCAAATGTATGACTCGGCCCAGGCCCCGTCCCGCCCACGCGTCATTGGATTTGATTGACAGCATGGGGAGCCAATGTCTGCACTGCTATCAATCTATCCAATCAAGAGCCGAGAGCCCCGGGCAGAAAGACAGCACGTCCCCGCCGGGTCAAGTTCCAGGGCTCAGGTAAGTAAAACGGGGGGCTGGGGGGCCAGTCACTGCCAGGTGTTTTTTTACCTTAATAAATAGGATGCACTAAGGTGAAAAAACACGAAGGTTTACAACCCCTTTAACCCCTTCCCACTCTGACTATTTTTAACCTCTTTTTTTTTTTTTAGAATGATCTGAAGGTGACCATATGCTATACAATGAGGTTGATTTATTAAAGGCAGAAATACTACACAATGTAAGTGCAGTTGCGCTAGATCTGAGGGGAAGCTCTACTTATTTCTATCATCCGATCATGTGCAAACAAAAAATACATTTTTTAAAAGAAAAAATTATTTTCCTTGCATCCCTTAGATCCCTCAGATCTAGAGGAACTGCACTTGCAGTGCACAGACTCTTTGCCTTTAGTAAAGTATTCCCATTGTGTTTGTACAATCTCCTTTAGATTTACCATCAATTATGTAGTGCAAAAGCATGCCTGATTGGATACAAATTGAATAGTTTGTTTAGGTTTGTTGTTGTATTACATAGTTTTTGTAGATCAAAAGGATATTGTATTGAGCTTATACATTCTGATTGTATAGTGGCCATCTTAAAATTATGTAAGGTGGCCCATTTAAAAAGCAGCAGTATGGCTGCACTGCTGCCTAAACAAAAAAAAAAAGCAGTGTGCTATACATATGTGGTCTGCGCTCTAGTTTGGTACTCTAAGGCTGCCATATACACAGTGAATTTCTTTCCCATGGGTTGCATCAACACAGACAGTGCTCACAGGGGAATCCCTCCCGCTGAGCCATTGCATTCTCCTAGTGGGGGGTGAGGGAAGCTGTCCCCGTTGAGAGAAGACAGTAATTATTGCTAGAGGCTATACCAGTCGTTAGCGATAATCGTATGTAAAATCTGGCAGGCTGGTTGTACCCAAGTTGGTCAATCAATCATCTTGGGTACATTCAGCCTGCCCAATACATGGTTCGGATCTCGGCCGGTTCCTGCTGCACCGGACGAGATTCAAACCATCTATGGCAGGCCTATGGATCACCAGGCTCTTTGCAATCAGCTTTAGAGTTAAAAAAAACTATGTAATACCTACCTTATTTATCCAATCAGGCAATCCCTTGTACTACATACTTGGCAGTAGATCTAAAGGAGAGTGTACAATCAGATTGTAATGTGTGTGGTGATCCTAAAGCCAGTAAAGCACAATTAAATAAATTGGAGTTATGAAAAAAAAGGGGCGAGAGACAGGAGTTAGTCATCTCTGAGGTCACATGACTGAATTGAGAGCTCTGTATGTCACATGACTGAACAGATGAGAACTCTGCGGGGCTTTACTGTCTACACACCACGGCCCAAATTTCATGAATGGGATGGGCAGATAAAGGAAAGCTATATCCACTCATCATATCAAATGACCCCCAAAGTATACGTGTACTGTATATAAAACAAGATTTGAATTCTCTATATTTTGCCATTGTCTTCTTAGGAGCCTGGAACACTGCCTAAAGGTCCAGAAGATAATGTCCTTGCCAATGTTGGATGTGCTGCGGGTATGCACAGTGCTGGAGGATAGTTTGGATCAGCTCTCAATTCTAGGCTTTATCATGCCTGTCTCCTATCATGGCCAAAGTGATGTAAGTGGCAAGGGGGTCTTTAATTATCCTTTCCTAAATAGTGTGCCACACTAATATTTCTTTCGAATGGCAAAGCTCATACAAGAGTTTTCTTGTGCCAGTAATTGTTTCTAAGTGAAAATCAAAGTATGCAAATTCCTAACCGCAGCAATGGGCAAGATAACAGAAAAATATCCTTTTATTTGTCAAAACAGTAGGCAACAAAAGTTGTTGTGTGACCCGGAATAAGAAAACAACTGCTGCAAAAGTGACTGCACAGTCTTCAAGGGACTGAGATTGAGCTCTGCAATCACTTTAGCAGCAGTTGTTTTCTTATTCCGGGTCACAATCCTGCGCATTGTCCTTTCGGTCAGTTGACCATGTCGACTGCGCTTATGCTTAGCAGACCATGTTTTCCTGGAAACTGTGTATGCCGTCATAACCTTTGAAGCTGTACCTCGCAACACCGCAAAAAAAATTGGCAACTTCAGTCACAGAGGCCCTGGCTAAGCAGGCACCAACAATTTTCCTCTTTGAAGCTCAGTAAGCTCCAACATGACTCCATATTATTAGCAGCACACGCAGAAAATAACGAAATTGAGGCTTCCACCTATTAGCTAGTGTCTCATCACACAGCGGAAGCAAAAGAAATTTTACATCACTTCCTCTTTCAACGCAAAACGTTACTTTCACACCTGCAAATTATGTAGTGTTACCATATTTTTGTCCAACCTCTGTACATGGAACAAAATTTGTCCAGTTCAGCAGGGACCAGCCAAATTTCAATCCATTTAAAGATAGGGAGGTTGTACAGAAATCGATCTAAAGATTGAGATTGATCAGGTGATTAAAAGGCAGACACTCCCACAGATGTCCGTTTTACTAAGTTGCTGGCATGTGTCAATATATTCAGAAGAAAAAAAGAGTAACATTCTGCAATGTATTTTGCTGAAATTGTTGTAATATGTGTGGTTCACCAAGATGGGATTTTGTTATAGCAACCAAGCTGTATTTAAAGTGATATTACACCCTCGGTTTTTAAAACCCTTTCAGCAGCTGATTTAGTCACTTAAGCCTGACAAAAATCATCCAAAATAGGTCGGTTTGACAGGAGCTGGCCGACTTTCGGTCTCACGACCAGCTTCCATTGAACAGGCATGCTGGAAAACCAACATCCGACCCACATCCAGTGTGTTCTGGCGGAGGGGGCAGCGGCAGCCCCTGTCAGAAAATAATCGCACAGCAGGCGAGACCTCCGCACTAATCTCACTTGTGTTAGTACGGTGATCTCCACTGGGTTGAACGAAAAAAAAAACTTCTAGTGTGTGCTCAGCTTTACTATGTCTGAAGATCTTTATCTTTTAATCCTTGCCCATGTTCTGGTTCTAAAGGCAAAATGTTTTTTTTTACCTTAATGATTTCTCTGCATTAAAGGGGTTGTAAACCCTTGTTTTTTTTTTTTTTGTTTTTTTTTTTTTAATAAAAAAACAAACATGCCTATACTTACCTGCTCTGTGCAATCATTTTGAATAGAGCAGCCCCGATCCTCTTCTTCTGGGATGCCCCACCGGCGTTCCTGGACCCTCCTCTTCATCGAGTGCCCCCCTGAAAGCCGCTTTCCCTGGGGGCACCCATGCGGGCTCGCTCCTGAGTCCCGCTGCTGCATCCATTGACACGGACAGCTGGACTTGGCCCCGCCCCTGCGTCACTGGATGTGATTGACAGAAGCGGGAGCCATTGGCTCCCGCTGCCAACAATCTGTCTAATCAGGAGACAGACAACGGCTGGAGCCGCTGACCCCCCCCCCGTTTACCACTTACACGCCAGCTTTTTGGTCTGAATTGCACTTCTGCGCCCATAGCAAGTGGTTTGCTATTGGGGCAGTCTGAGAAGAGGAGGACCAGGGAGCACTGGTGGGGGACCACAGAAGAGGAGGTATGGGGCTACTCTGTGCAAAATTATAGCACAGAGAAGTTAGGTATATCAGTTTTTTATTTTAGGGGAAAAAAAATTACGTTTACAACCGTTTGAAGCTGGTGCCACAATCACTTCCCCATGTTTCCTGTTTCTCTTGCAACATCCTTTGGAATCACCCTTGTAAACAGGAATTACAGTTGTGTCCCTACATCCTTACACTGTGTGCATCTATAGAAACACACAGCTACATAGCCTAGGTTGACAAAACACCACCCTGCTCCTCACCATCCTTTCTCAATGCTATCACACTGATTCCAGACTGCACCGTCCTCTGTTACCTCTATCCTGTAAAGACCATAAGTTCAGGGAAGCAGCAAGGAGAGCAGGAGCCATCAGCATTGAAAGTTATAAACTTGAAGTGCTGGAGTAAAAATTATAACTAACAGTTTACTCAGAAATGTTTAGTTTATTGTGAGAAAATGCTAAAACAAAGCTGTGAGTTTAATACCACTTTAATAAACTGAGTTAAATAAAATATGGGTACTGGGCTGGTCACACATCTAAGTGCCTAGGTATTTAGTCACATCTGTGTGAGGAGGACGGTCAACCATTCTGGAGTACAGGTCACAAGACTAACTTACAAAGAAGCCTGTAGAAAAGTTTAAGCAATTTCATTCTTTTTATAATTTCAATTGTCCACCCCAGCAGCCTTTTTTTGAGTAGGGAAGGTTCCGAACATCTTGCTCTATTTCTAGGTTTCTGTTGTTTTTGTCTTTTGTAGGGTTCACGCTCTCTTTGTGTGACACCTTTAATCCAAACTGACGGTGGTTTTAATACCTTGCTTATGGGCAGGTTGAATATAGCTAGTTAGGTGCTGTCCCAAACTGTTCTCCCAGTTCTTTGATCTTTTGACGGGCTTCCCCTGGGTCCGACCCACTGATCTTGTGTTATATAATAGGTACAGTGATCCGAGATTGAGAGTTGAAGGCCAGGGAAGACCCTAAGGGGTCTAGGGCCCATAAAAGGGCAGAGAGAGATCCAGGACCTGGAAGGGAGTGAGACTGAAAATAACACCTGTGAGGAGCAGAAGCATGTTGTTCGTTACTACCTGGATGTAGAGTCATCAGAACTTGGGGTTCTTGCTGGAGAATACCTTTGATGGGTTAGGGAATTAGGGAAGAATTATGCTGAACTTTGTAACGCCTTTCATACTTTTCAAGTAAAGTATTGAAACCTTGTTCACTCCTGGTCTGAAGTTACCCAAAGTTATAAACATCAAGTGCTGGGGTTAAAATTTAAACAAATAGTTTATTCAGAAGACAGCTCTGTAAGAGTTAACACAGTGTGGAGTGCAAACAAGTGTTTACCTAGGGTAATGGAAGCTCACCAAGCAGCCTGTCGTTGAGCGTGTGCTTGAGATAGGTCGGATAGCCTCTTGCAGGATGTTGTTGTTGTTTGTACTCTCTCCATGAGTGGTCCGTCTCACATAACATCGGGAGCTGATTCGTGCCGCAGAGGTCCCCAACCTGTGCCCAGGTACGGAAGAGTTATGTGAGGTGCATGCAGTTTGCGCTATGTGCACGGTGGGTCCCCATACCATTACTGGGAGTGAGGAAGCGGTGATACTCTGAACGGGTGGATGTGGACAAGGCTAAGCACGTCCCTCCCAAATACAAGTTACAGAGAAGGTGTACATTGTCACGAGGATCTGAGAGTTACTTGTAGAACAGTTACAGTACAAGTGTACACGGTGTACGTTCATCTCTAAAAGCAACACCTTAAGGTTGAATATTCCACCACGGCGGCCTTAGCCTGGTCCCAGGGCATAGATGAAGATGGCACAGAACAAAAGGTACCCCATGTATAATACAGTGATCCTGTTAAAGGTGCCTTGCATAGCCCAGAAAAACTCACCCCGGGGTAGGCCTCTCATGTGGCCCTTGCTTGGTGCCGAACAAGAAGGAAGACATGGAACTTGTGATCACTATCCTGTTGCCCCACCCTTACATGGCCTAATTGTCCTGTTGGAGAACACATACAGTATTTATTACCCATTTTGGATATCAAGTATGCAAGAAAATACGCCATTTAATAGTCTAGGTTAATTTTGTAGTTAGGTGAACATCTACAGCAGTGGTACTCAACCGGGGTTCTGTGGAACCCTAGGGTTCCGCGAGAGGTCCCTAGGGGTTCCGCGGCGATCTGACTGTCAGTCGCAGGCAGCTGACAGGAGGATCGCACAGACACAGGCAGAGATAAGCAAGGAAGCGGCTGGCATCCTATTGGCTGTAGCGCACTGTTTCCTGCAGGCCCCTCCTCCCCTCTTGTCCTTCCTGAGTATGTGACATCATGTGGGGTGGACAGGATAGGAGGAGGAGGGGCCGAGGGGAACAGCGCGCCACTGGAGGAGATATGAAATTAGTTCTGAAGCCAGAAGATGAAAGCCGGTACTATGCCCAGCTGTGTGTGTCCCCCCAACATGTGCCCGACAGAACAACCCCAACAGAACAACACAACCCCATGTAATGTGGCCTGTCCCATGTAATGTGGCCTGTCCCATGTAATGTGGCCTGTCCCATGTAATGTGCCCTGTCCCATGTAATGTGCTCTGCTCCATGTCATGTGCCCTGTCCCATGTAATGTGCTCTGCCCCATGCCATGTGCCCTGTCCCATGTAATGTGCTCTGCCCCGTGTAATGTGCTCTGCCTCATGTCATGTGCCCTGTCCCATGTCATGTGCTCTGCCCCATGCCATGTTCCCTGCCCCATGTAATGTGCCCTGCCCCATGTAATGTGCCCTGCCCCATGTAATGTGCCCTGCCCCATGTAATGTGCCCTGCCCCATGTAATGTGCCCTGTCCCATGTAATGTGCCCTGTCCCATGTCATGTGCTCTGCCCCATGTCATGTGCTCTGCCCCATGTAATGTGCTCTACCCCATGCCATGTGCCCTGTCCCATGTAATGTGCTCTGCCCCATGTCATGTGCCCTGCCCCATGTAATGTCCCCTATCCAATGTAATGTCCCCTGCCCCATGTAATGTCCCCTATCCAATGTAATGTCCCCTGCCCCATGTAATGTCCCCTGTCATATGCCCTGTCCCATGTAATCAATTCAATATTCCAGTCGCACACGTTCCCGGGTAAACGGCATAGAGCATTAACGGGTGCTGTAACGATTACCAGTTGGGTTCTGGAAGCATCAAACAGAAGTACATCTTCGCCAGCACACCATGGATCAGCAGACAAGGTTGTCCAAAAAAGGTTTTTTAATCGAAAATGGTCACATCACAAGGGGGGTGCAACGTTTCGGGGCCGCGCAGGACCCCTTCGTCCCATGTAATGTCCACTGTCCCATGTAATGTCCACTGTCTCATGTAATGTGCCTTGTTCCATGTAATGTCCCGTCATGTGCCCTGTCCCATGTAATGTGCCCTGTCATGTGCTCTGCCCCATGTAATGTCCCCTGAATGGATTAGCTCTGCAGGAAAAGAAAGCACACGTTTCACATTAATTAGGTACGTTTTAATATTTATTCTTTTATTTAATGCTATTTTTACAAATAATTTTTGTTATCAACGGCTCGCTGGTCACACCAATGTTCCGTGAGCTTTAGATGTGAACATTATTTCAGGGGTTCCTCGAGATCTTAAACTTGTTGCCAGGGGTTCCTCCAAGGTAAAAAGGTTGAGAAACCCTGATCTACAGGGATCTATGATGCACATTACACATCATTATTTTATGGTATGCTGCTTTTAGGAAGTTCATTGTTGATGGGTCTAAAGTTGTTTGAGGTTTCACCTAACCCAACCTATGCAGTGCTATATTTGTATGCAATGTTCGATTTTCTTTTATCAAATGGAACATCTTGCGACCAAATTGTGAAACACCTTCGAAAAATTTTAAGCTGTATGGAACTCATGGGGCATTTACTATCCAACATTGAGTGATATTTTTCTATGCAATGGTACTCTAAGTGGGTCTTCCCCTCATCCCTCTTTTTTTGGCTTAATACAGTTTCTGTCTCTTTGTTTGCTGTTCCTTGCCTAATTAATATGTTGGCTTAAAGTGAATGTAAACCTGATTCATGAAATTTGACCTTAGTGCTGTGTCTTTCTGCTGTTTCATCAGCTCTGTTATCAGCATCATAGATTCTGACCAGTTCTCCATCAACCAACTAGCCTGAAATTTGTGTCGGGGTGGGTGCTATAAAAAGATTAGCAT
The DNA here is from genome assembly GCF_042186555.1 of Aquarana catesbeiana. Lineage (NCBI taxonomy): Eukaryota > Metazoa > Chordata > Amphibia > Anura > Ranidae > Aquarana > Aquarana catesbeiana. Next base: position 271,759,791 of record NC_133327.1, read on the forward strand.
AGAGCTTGCCTTGTCACAGTACAGCTCTGCACATTCCTTCCTTCCTTCCTTCCTTCCTTTGACTATGTGGACTGGGGGTTTGTGCCTTTCCTCCAATCAGCTGTCTTGGCCTTATGCAAAGAATCCACGATTTGCACTTTCTAAAGATAATATAAAGCTGAAAACAGCAGATATACATGTAAAACTTATGTAGGGAGATTTGTTTCATCTCTGTGTATTATCTGAGGCTGTTCACTTCACTGGGTATATGTGAGGGTTTACATCCACTTTAAATATTACACTGCTGTTTCTTTTTTGGCCCTTCCGCAAGCTGTTATGAAGAACTTTTGAACTACTTGCCATAGTAATTGACTCGGTTAAATTGATGATAGGCAACTCCTATCCTCATATTGATTAGTGGCAGACATAAATGATCACCTTTTCCAAAGTCCTGTTTCATAAGAAGTTGCCCCCTGTGGACCACTTGTTCTTCTCGTTCTGGGGTCCTTAAAGTTTAATTATTAATCCCAGCTATACTGGGCCAGAACTAGGGTGGAATCTGTGAGTTGCACAGACCCATCAAGTGTCCGGGGCTGTAAATGCAGCATCCTTAGTCACCTGGTCTGCTTCCATGTGTGAAAGTTAATATGGCTACCTCAGCAAGAACCTGGAAGGCTGAAAACAGCCGATCAAATTAACTTGGCATGCTTGGTTGGTTTACCTGCCGAAGTAAAAACAAACTTCTGGCCCTTCAAATGGAACCAAAAGCTCTCTATATCTCGACTATCTATATAAATATACACTCTTTTTATAGCTCACAGGCTTTGCTAAAACATGGAGCTCTGCTTCTTGAGCTGGGGAAAAAGGATCCAATGACTTTGAATACAGAGTATCCTTCTGGGTGATAAACTGCATACTCAAATCTACAAAAAATGTAATATCTGGGTCTTCAGGGAGTGTGTCCTGCACTGGGCTCACAGCAGCTGATTCCCACATCTATTTAACACACGTGTCTTCCTTTGTCTCCAGCCTCCTCTAATAGAGGCAATAAGGTGGCTGGATTCAAATGTACGCATTTTTCATTGTTAGATTTGTACATAAACAAACTCATATTTTAAACCTTTCATTAGACAAACATTTAGTTAGCTGTATATTTGCTGTGCAGAATGTCGGACCATTAAAAATTAAATGTTTGACCAAAACAATATCTAACTTTGTCTAATAGCACCTTTGCATAAAAGCTACAGCTCTGATATATCGGGGTGAACCCTTCATTACTGGGTCCAGCTTGCATAAATATATTACAATGGCTTGTTTTCTATCACACTGTTTGTGTAAGAACTCCAGTTTCATGTTTCAAAAGACAACTTCTTCCTGGCAATATTATAATAAATGATAACAATACCCTGCGGTCATGGAGAGATGCCCATAAATCCAAACTATTCTTCTGCTTATACCACTGCACTTACAAGAAAAAGGGGCACATCATTTCACAATCCACACATACTGCTTTGGATTTCAAAAATAAAAATAAATAAAAACAAAAGGACCAAGAATCTGTATGATGGACCAGAAAGCATCAAAAACTATAAAACAACTGGCTGCAGGCAGCATCTATCCTAACAGGGTGTGTGAACTTGATGTGATGGGTCTGTTATATTTAAATTTTATTTAATATTACTCTTACATCATGGACCGCACATCAAGTTATTATCAAAAACCTTAAAATTTCATTTTTATAGAAGAACTTCTTATGTATCCCATCCATCTTGGCTTTGTTAAATATTATGGCAGCTTTATTCAAAATAACAACCTCATCTTAATCTTTTTTTTCTCTCAATAAGGGCTTATTGTATAAATGTAAAATTACAAAATTGTTATCTTAATCTAAACTAATCCCATTTTTACAAATTTCCCCAATAACCTGGATTTCATTTCCAACCAAAGGTTGTCTAAACCAGTTTCAATATATCTATATAATTGTTAAACTCATATTAGAAATTAATACTCATTATTACTTAATTTTACTTAATTTCCCTTTTTAAATCCACTATCAAAGGATATTCAATTTGTGTAATACACGGTTAAATGTAACCTTCATTTTACCATGTTTGGAAAACAGATTCAAAATAATTGTGATCACATTGTTTACCATTAGATTCGTTAACCCGGCACATTTTGTTATAAATGTTTTGTCTAAAAAACTGGAATTGGCATGGTGTCCTTCCAGCTTATCACTAACCTCTCATCCCAGCCACATTTCTTTCAGGAGAGCACAAAGGAGGGGGTCACATCTGCGTACATGACACACACAAGCAATAGAACTAAAGGTCCCAGCATTCGCACACACATACACCAATATCTCTCTAAAATCGCTTACATTTTTCCCATTTGTGCACAACACATGCATATCATTCTCTCACTTTCTTTTAACTCTCATTAATATTTTCCTGTCTAAATTCTACTTTCTTTATTTTGTTCAGATATCTTTTATATCTAGCTTCTATGATCAGACGGGCAGCCAGAGTGCTCATCCCATCTTCCCTCTCTGACAACATATAAAGTATTCTGTTTTAACTCTCATTTCTCTGTTTCTGACTCTAATAGTTATAGTGCCTGACTCCAAATTCATCCCACAACTTAACATGAAAATGTCCCTTTCTGTCTAGTGTTAATGTCACCCTTGATCCATCCTGCTCACATAGATAGCTGTTTCTCTAGCTGTTTACTCTACATGATTCTTAGTCCCTGTGGACTTTGGTAACCCAGTTACCCAATGTGGATCCCTGTCCACTCTAACCATTAATCTAGGGGCTCAGTATAGGCGGAACCGCACCTTTGGTTCATATGTAGCGCTCCTCTTGCGCTGGGCATTTTTGAGGGTCTCTTACCCTTCATTCCCTTACTTAATTCAATGCCCATAATGACTGGCCAGTCTTCTCTCTTCTCTACTTGTGCCTATACCCTCTTGCCTCTAAACTACTTTATCTAGCAGATGTACTACATATACCTGTGAACAGCACTATTCTTCCCTCTCTTATCTATAACACTCCGATGGACAATAGACAGGGACAACATAACATATAACCACCAATCAATACAGTTCGATTAAGGGGAGTAAAATAGGTACCCTTTGTCCCGAAAATGCCTTACCGATCGAGGAAGTCTGATAACTCAAATGTAAGCAAAAGGCTTACCTTAGCCGGCTGATTATCAGAAATTCCCGGATCGTCTCAAGCTCCTCGTTTCGGATACTCAGGGTCACCTGGAATCCACTCCTAAGGCAAAGCTCGCCATGCTGACTCGGTTAAATTGATGATAGGCAACTCCTATCCTCATATTGATTAGTGGTTCCAAATTAATAATAACTACTGCAGTAGGGAACAGACACAAAAGATACGCTCAGCATCTTTCCAAATTACTGTTCTGCTTTATTATGACGCAATTGAAGGTTTTTATGCACATGATTACGTAGGTATCACATTAATATTACAATTGTAGGTTTATGGTAACAAGGGGCGTTACATAGGCAGGCTTATTCTAATCAGGACTCGAAAGAATGTAAACATTTACTGAAAACATTATTAGTGCTGTTGCACAGTGAGGGCAATGTGCAATACATACAAAATACAATACAATTATATACAAAACTTACAAATTTCCATTACAGTAATTCACATGTATGTCTCTATTCATGTACTTCTTGTATACATCTACAGTTTGAGTCTGTTGTTTTTACTGAAGTAAGTGGCAAACACGTTACTGTAAATATACTGTGGAATATTTACTTTATCCTCCCATCCACGGAAGGTACATATTGATTGTCTGTTCTTCTTTGTTCACCCTAATGTCTTATTTGACCCTGGACGTCTCCTTTTTTTGTCTGCATCGTAACTGAATAAAACTCATAAATACACTTTTTGGGGAAAATATTTTACTCTCATTTCAGTAAAAGTGAAACTGGTACAGTTATATTGATCATCTTTTATTTTTGTCTGATTTCAGATGGTTGGAAATGAGGTTGGCACAATTCTGAAGACACAGAGACAGCTGGAAGGGAGGTTTGAGGAGCTGATTGGCTCACATTCCAGTCGTCAGTTAACACCCCCTCCTTTGTCAAACAAGTTCCTGGACCTAAAGGATCAGGTGCACGAAACAAGTCAAAAGCTAAAAATAAGCAATGAACAGTTTACCAAAGCAGTAAGGCAAAGTCCGTTAACGTCTGACAACTTGAAGAAAGTGCAGGCCGACAGGTGAGCCCTAACAGTAACCTTATAATAAACAAAATAACAAACCAATTTGTTTATTATCTTCTAGCTCAGGGGTCTCCAAACTTTCTAAACATAGGGCCAGTCTTCTGTTCTTCGGGCTTTAGAGGGCCAGACTGTGGCCAGTAGGGATAGCAAATGTCCGATATTCAAAAACAATGCTTTGGCTTGGTGGTCAGTGGTAGTAAATAACTTACATAGCACCTGTGGTCAAAAGGAGGAATAGTGTCCCATCATTGGTGTCGGTGGCAGGGATAGTTCCCCATCATTGGTGTCAGTGGGAGGAATAGTGTCCCATTGTTGGTGTCAGTGGGAGGAATAGTGTCCCATTGTTGGTGTCAGTGGGAGGAGGACTAGTGCCCCATCATTGGTGTCAGTGGGAGGAATTAGTGTCCCATTGTTGGAGCACTATTTCTCCCCATAATACCAACAAAGGGACACTAATTCCTCCCAATGACGGGGCACTACTTCTACCCATAATACTAATCATGGGGCACTATTCCTCCCCCTCACACCAATGATGGGGCACTATTTCTCCCACTGACACCAATGATGGGGTACTACTGACACCAATGATGGGGCACTATTTCTCCCCATAATACCAATGATGCTGATGATGACTAGTGCCCCATCATTTGTATCACTGTTGGCAGTGGGAAGAATAGGGCTCCATTGTTGGTGTCAGTGGGAGCAATAGTCAGCATCATTGGTATTATGGGGAGAAATAGTGCCCCATCATTGGTGTCAGTGGGAGGAGTAGTACCCCATCATTGGTGCGAGTGGGAGGAATGATGCCCCATCATTGGTGCGAGTGGGAGGAATGGTGCCCCATGATTAGTATTATGGGTAGAAGTAGTGCCCCATCATTGGTGTCAGTGGGAGTAATAGTGTCCCATTGGCGGAATCAGTGGGAGGAATAGTTCCCCATCATTGGTGTCAGTGGGAGGAGTAGTGTCCCATTGTTGGTATTTTGGGGTGAAATGGTGCTCCATCATTGGTGTCAGTGGGAGGAGTAGTGCCCCATTATTGGTATTATTGTAGAAATAGTGCCCCGTCATTGGTGTCAGTGGGAGGAATAGTGTCCTATTGTTGGTATCAGTGGGAGGAATAGTGCCTCATAACTGGTGTCATTGAGAGGAACAGTGCCCCAAGGGCCAGAAAATGGCTAGCAAAGGGTCACATCTGGCCCTTGGACTGCAGTTTGGAGACCACTGCTCTAGCTGATGAGACTTGTTGATGTGGGAAAACTACGAAAAAAAATAAGGTGAATGCTAGTTTTATAATGTAGGTCTCCCTTCATAACAAAAGCATTCAGCACATTATTTAATTTGGTGTACTCCTTAAAAATAGCAGGTACACAAGTTCTAGTTCTTTCTCGAACAGGCAATTTGCAGCAGATATCATCACAGATATGCTAAAGGAGCTGGAAACCACCGGATCATTTCAGAGCCTACAGCATGCTGTTGTTATGGAAAAGGAGAAAAAGGCAAATTTCTACAGCACAATAGACAGGTGAGAGCTTTTACAATAGTAAGTTCTGCTAATTTTTTCTGAGATTATAAAAAATGGAGAGAAGGAAAATTCCCAAAGAATTCTTTAAAAAGGGACTACCGGTATTTAAAGATAAAAAATTCTTTATTGAAAAATTCACATAATACTAGCAATCTATAAATGTAGAAATATACCAAATCTCCACCACATACATCTAAAAATAGACAATTGTCTTGGGGACACAGGTGGCCACTGCAAACAGACATACAGGCCTCTCAGATATATCATACACAGCTAGTTCTCTATATTGGGTACTAATTCAGTCATAATTGAAGGGAAGCACAAAACCGCAGGGCAGTCCGCTCAGTAATCCAAGCTAGGTATTGGTTACTATGCAGAGTCCATATCACAGACTCCAGTCAGATGAAAATTAGTAATGCCCGCTTTACAGGCGAGATATAAATTCTCCTAATAATACAATCCACATATATTAGACACTGAATTGAAGTAAAGGTATCCCCCCTGGTGTATAGGGAAGTGTGTAGGCTGGCCACTTGACGGTAGCAGCTGGGGACGGGCTAATGGATTCTGACCAGTTCAGGTGGGTGTATATACATATATGTAACTCCCAATGGGTCATGTACGTCTTACCACTTCACCATTTGTCCGAAATCCGCCTTGTCCGGGTCCTAAGTGTAGGACAGGTATTACAGCCATCTTGGGGCTATGTCCGAGCCATAGAAGATAGGGAGATACCTTCCTCTGATGGTCAGCGTGTCCACTGAACACACAGTGCTGTGTGTCATCGCTCTCATACAGCTGGGATGTGTCCAGGAGTCTCACAAGTGCTTACAGAGTCTCCCAAGAGAAGCAACATGATACCGAGGGTGTTGTCTGATAGGTGGATAGTCCGTGCCCTCACATCAGAAGGCGTGATGGCACCATGCTGACGCGTTTCACTCGTGACCCAAGTTTCTTGGACAGCCTACACACTTCCCTATACACCAGGGGGATACCTTTACTTCAGTTCAGTACCCAATCTATATGGATTGTATTATTAGGAGATGTTATATATCGCATGTAAAGCAGGCATTACTAATTTTCAATGGTCATCTGACTGGAGTCCGTAATATGGATATTAACCAATACCTAGCTTGGATTACTGAGCGGACTGCCCTGCGGTTTTGTGCTTCCCTTCAATTATGACTGAATTAGTACCCAATATAGAAAGAAGAAATAAGAGTGGTGCGCTTATTCAGTAACGTAACATGAATTAATATACCTAAAGAATGAACATAAGTATCCAAAAAATAAATAAATGTGAATAAAAGTCCAACTTAAGCCCAATGGTAGGAGTTAGTTCATATAAAGATAACATCTCATAGGGGTAACTTGATAGAAGAGATAACAGACAGCACATCAATCCAAACATCAACAGTTATATTTATAAATTGGCCGCTCACCTCCAAAATTGACCCAAAAGTCAAATGAGGCTCATCAGATAGTCAGGTAAGGAATCCTGCTGATGGATCTGTAAAGACATCCAGGTCCCAAGCGAAGACAAAGAACTACGTCCAGATCTTAGTATCAACACATCTTGGGAAACTCCATATGTAGAGGAAACGGCTCGCTTCAAGAAATGGCACTTCTTGAATAAATGGCGCTCAAAGGAAACAAAGAACAGCCATAGTGCAATATTGCCAAGTAAAAAGTAAATGTATTAAGTAAAAGAAGCTGCTTACATCAAGTAAAAATAAAAATTGCAGTAAAACAATGGGAGTAGTGACACACTCGTCTCCTCACCACACTTCTGTAAAACGCCACTGGAAATGACGTCACAAGGCTCCACCCAATGCGTTGCGTCACTGGTCACGTGACTTCCTCAGGGATAGGAGCCAAGTGACAAGCGCTGGGTATTTATACCCCCACCAACCAATGGGTAAGCCTTAGTAACAGGTGAGTCATCAGTTCATTTGTGTCCAATATAATTAATTGGCCAATAAGAAAAAACATCCATCATGGCCAGGGAAAACTGCCTAGCAACCGAAAGATATAGGTTGCACACAATACAATAAAATGAAATAAATTAAATAAAACACTAAAACAAAATTGATACAGAAGTATTTTTCGTATAAGATTTCCCAAAAAGGAACATTGAAGAGAAAAAACTAAATAAAAAAAAATATAAAATATACACAATGAGAACGAGAGAGAGAGGATGATAATGGTGACATCTAGTGGGCAAAAAACGATAGTACTGCCACATGTAGTTTATATAAACAATTCTAAACATACTAAGTAAGTATGAGAGGATGACATCTAGTGGACAAGAACAATATCACCACTGAAAGGATACTTAAAGTGGATGTAAACCCGAAATTTTTTTTTTTTTTATATCATACTGTAGAGCAGGGATATGCAATTCGTGGACCTCCAGCTGTTGCAGAACTACAATTCCCAGGAGGCATAGCAAGACTCTGACAGCCACAAGCATGACACCCAGAGGCAGAGGCATGATGGGACTTGTAGTTTTACAACAGCTGGAGGTCCGCTAATTGCATATCCCTGCTGTAGAGTATAAGATTTCCTAGATGGAGTTAATCCATGTCTGAGCAATCCTCTTTTATTGTTCAGTGAGATAAATCTTGACAAACTGAGAAAAACTTTGTCAAATCCTCCCCCTTGTTGTGAGTGACAGGTGATTTACATCTCGTGCACTAGCCTAAGGCCCCTTTCACACTGGGGCGGTGGGGGCGTCAGCGGTAAAACAGCGCTATTTTTAGCGCCGCTTTACCGTCGTTTTAGCGGCGGTATTCGGCCGCTAGCGGTGTGGTTTTAACCCCCGCTGGCGGCTGAAAAAGGGTTAAAACAGCTCGCATAGCGCCACTACAGCGACGGTATAGTTGCGGTATAGCCGCGCTGCCCCATCGGTGCATACACCGCTCCTTCACCGCTCAAAAGATGTTGTTTGCAGGAGTTTTTTTTCTCTCCTGCCAGCGCACTGCTTCAGTGTGAAAGCCCTTGGGCTTTCACACTGAAGAAACAGCAGCGGCAGTATTAGGTCGGTTTACAGGCGCTATTTTTAGCGCAATAACACCTGCAAACCGCCCCAGTGTGAAAGGGGCCTAAGACATGCATTATTTTTTAATTCCCTCCCACTCCTTTCTTCAGCAGCTCTGCAAGGATTGGCTGTTCCACACCTCAGCATGATTTGGCATGCTGAAGTCATGTGGTTAGTTTCCTGTCTTTTCACTGGATGTTAGAGATCATAGCAGAAGTTCAGTGTAAGAAATGCACAGGAGAAAATGCATATTGACAAGGAGAGTGTAGAGGTGGGCGGGGAATCTACTGACATCATGACTCCACCCACCGAGCTCCAGACAACAGACCCACCCACAGAATATGCAGTTTTCGGGTCTAATAACAGACAGAGGGGAGACGTTTGACAGGTAAAGATACATGCAGGAGGTATGTATATCCTTATAGATAACCCCTATGGCAGTAGTTTAGAAAGGATGACATAGGGTTTACATCCACTTTAATATATAAAAATGACCTGGAATGCTCATACATACACCATACAGTGGTTCCATTGCACAAGACTACACGTCATAGATAAGTAAATAGAGATAGAAATGAAAATGAAAAAATGAACATCTAGAAATCGGAAATGAAACAATTAAGGTCAAAATCAATGTTTAACCCTTGAGGATGGAAAGATTTCCTTTAAAAAATCCATTTAGCTTCACATATACTCGGTGTGTTAATTCTATTACTCCCTCTCCAGTGGGGTTTATATCTTTCAATTGCCCAAAATTTCAATACTGAAGGGTCCTGTGAGTGGAATTGGGGAACATGTCTAGGGGCACTATGCTTAGTAAACCCCTTTACGAATTTTTTGAAATTTTGGGCAATTGAAAGGTATAAACCCCACTGGAGAGGGAGTAATAGAGTTAAAACACTGAGTAAATGTGAATCATCTAAATGGATTTTTGAAATGAATCCTCAAGGGTTAAACATTGATTTTGACCTTAATTGTTTTTATTTCTGATTGCTAGATGTTCATTTTTTAATTTTCATTTCCATTCCTATTTACTTATCTATCTCCTTTAGTCTTGTGCAATGGAACCACTGTTTGGTGTATGTATGAGTATTCCGGGTCATTTTTATATGTTTTTATATATTAAAGGGGTTGTAAAGGTAAAAATTTTTTCACCTTAATGCATTCTATGCATTAAGGTGAAAAAACTTTTGACAGTACCGCCGCCCCCAGCCCCCCCGTTTTACTTACCTGACGCCTCGAATCTTCGCTCCTCGTCCTCGTCAGCTTCATTGCAGCTCAGCCTGGTCGCTGATTGGCTGCAGTGGATGGATTGAAAGCAGCGCAGCCATTGGCTCGCGCTGCTGTCAATCACATCCGATGACGCGGCGCGCCGGGGGGCGGGGCCGAGTGATACAGCGAGCGGCTATAGCCGCCGGCTGTATCACGGGAGCGCGCCCGCAAGCACTCACCACCGTGCGAGGGAGCTCGCATGAAGGTGGTAAATGCTTGCGGGGAGGAGCTGAAACAGCCGCCGAGGGACCCCAGAAGACCAGGTTCGGGGCCACTCTGTGCAGTGAAGGTAAGTATAACATGTTTGTTATTTAAAAAAAAAAAAAAAAATAACTTTACAACCCCTTTAAGTATCCTTTCGGTGGTGATATTGTTCTTGTCCACTAGATGTCATCCTCTCATACTTACTTAGTATGTTTATAATTGTTTATATAAACTACATGTGGCAGCACATATAAAAAAGGACCAGAGGGTCTAGGGAAAGGGTTTTTCAGAGAGGAACACACAGGCTTTAGAAGATTGCAAAAATGGAAAAATGTATTAATAAAAACATGTAAATATCCACCCACAATGGCAAATAACCACTATATACCTCCACCAGGCGATAAAGTAATGATGAAATAACAGACACTCCACATGAACCCTCCTCATTCACTCAAATTCCCACCCCCACACACTGAGTATGGGTAGTATAAATGACAAACTGACAGTAGCAAATTCTAATGTTTAGGGCAATGTAAAAATGATGGTGGAACAACAAAGTACAAAAAATAATAATAATATGCTCTAGAAGCATTGAATAAATGCACCACTTGTATAGTAGTCTCTTTTTGAATAAGTAGATGTCGTTGATCCTGCCATTAACTGCGGCTTTCCTGACCTTTCTTTTTTGTTTTTCTACATGTGGCAGCACTATTGTTTTTTGCCCACTAGATGTCACCATTATCATCCTCTCTCTCGCTCATTCTTATTCTGTATATTTTATATATATTTTTTATTTAGTTTTTTCTCTTCAATATTCCTTTTTGGGAAATCTTGTACGAAAAATACCTCTGTATCAATTTGCATACTGAATGTCTAAAATTTTCCATGTCTGTCCGCCTTTTAGTGTTGTATTTAATTTATTTCATTTCATTGTATTGTGTGCAACCTATCATCTTTCGGTTGCTAGGCAGTTTTCTCTGGCCATGATGGATGTTTTTTCTTATTGGCCAATTAATTATATTGGACACAGATGAACTGATGACTCAACTGTTACTAAGGCTTACCCATTGGTTAGAGGGGGTATAAATACCCGGCACTTGTCACTAAGCTCCTTTTTCTGAGTAAGTCACATGACCAGTGATGCAACGCGCCGGGTGGAGCCTTGTGACATCATTTCCGGTGGCGTTCTATGGAAGTGCGGTGAGGAGGCAAGTGTGTCACTACTCCCATTGTTTCTTACTGCGATTTTTATTTTTACTTGATGTAAGCAGCTTCTTTTACTTAATAAATTTACTTTTTATTTGGCAATATTGCACTATGGCTGTTCTTTGTTTCCTTTTGAGTGCCATTTATACAAGAAGTAGCATTTCTTGGAGCGAGCTGTTTCTTCTTCATATGGAGTTTCCCAAGATGTGTTGATACTAAGATCTGGACGTAGTTCTTCGTCTTCGCTTGGGACCTGGATGTCTTTACAGATCCATCAGCAGGATTTCTTATCTGACTATCTGATGAGCCTTGTTTGAACCTTTGAGTAATTTTTGGAGGTGAGCGGCCAATTTATAAATATAACATTTGATGTTTGGATTGATGTGCTGTCTGTTTTTTCTTCTATCAAGTTACCCCTATGAGATGTTATCTTTATATGAACTGACTCCTACCATTGGGCTTTAGTTGGACTTTTATTCACATTCATTTATTTTTTGGATACTTATCATGTTCATTCTTTAAGTATATTAATTCAAGGCACGTTATTGAATAAGCGCACCACTCTTATTTCTTCTTTTTACATTTGATTATGCAGTGTTTTTTGGGTACACTACAAAGTGGTTGTAGCTAATTCATGGCCACTATACATTTATTATATATATTTTTCCTTTTCTGAGTTTATTTTGACTTCACTGTAGGTTGATGGTTTATATTTTCTTTAAAATTATACATAGTACCGCACAAGTTTATTCCTTTATAACACAGTACCCAATATAGAGAATTAGCTGTGTATGATATCTGAGAGGCCTGTATGTCTGTTTGTGGTGGCCAACTGTGTCCCTAAGACAATTGTCTATTTTTAGCTGTAGGTGGAGGTTTGGTATATTTATAGATTGCTAGTATTATGTGGATTTTTCAATAAAGAATTTTTTATCTTTAAATACCGGTAGTCCCTTTTTAAAGAATTCTTTTTGTATGCTTAAACTTAATTCAGAGGAACACACCCCTATGGTTGATTATTCTTTATCCCTGGGGTGACGGTATGCTATGACTACAATGGGGACTATTTATATTTATAAATCCCCACTCTAATCTTATCTACTGGGATGTAGCCAGATTGTCATTTTTTTTATATGGTTGTTTTGTTGGTTAAATTTTTCTGAGCACATTTTTTTTTTATATATATCATTTCCTCTTCAGACACCTGCCTATCTTAGATCAGAAGCATGTCAAATCGGTGAAGTGTTGCTTCATACCACTAGAGGGAGATGTTAACAAAAAAAGTTGGACCTAATTATTGTACACATAATTCCTGTTTTGTACTTCCAGTGTGACTGGCTCTGTAAATTCCCCCAGTTTGTGCCAAGTAACAGGTATAGGAAGAGATTTAGAGCGGCATCTGTCATATATTACACTGGATGCAAAGGGTGTTATTTAATGTACACAGGTATAATAATGCTTGTTTCAATAGTAGACATGCAATTTAAGGCGGAGTTCCAACAAAAAATGGAACTTCTCTTTCTAGGACTTTTACGGACTCCTAATCCCCTGACATGCCACATTTGGCATGTCAATTTGGGGGGGGCAGTGAGTACCTAGTTTTGACAGGTACCCAGCTCCCACTTCCCCCTGCGCCACCTAGGCGACTCCTCCTCTCCCCCTCCCTCCCTGCAATCTTTTTGGACACAGGCCTCAGAAGATTTTTATTCTTTTGAAAGCCTATGGCGTGCAAAACACACCCAAAAACTTCACCCGGTGCATAAAAAATGTGCACACACATAAAGAGTGTTCACAAAAAAGTGCCACGGGTACACAAGACGTGCCAATTCCCTGATCCCCCGGGGCGTTAGGCTCCTGCGGGGACAAAGGTACTTACAATGGTCTATCTGGCCGAAACCAGACAGACCCCGTTCTCTGGAGGGCCTGCCGAAACAGGACCCACCCAAGTACTAGGTGGGGCTCCCCCGAAGGGAGACCCCATGAGAGAGGGCGAACTAAGCCAAAAGGCCATGTCCACCCCTTCCCAAGACTTTCAGGGCTGGCCCGAGGACCCGCATCCTTACTCATCACACAGTGAGACAAACGTGACAAAAACAAGACATGACAGGTTCAATCAAAATCAGAAGATTGTTCGGCCAATCAGGACAGCGCAGTGTGAAGCCGCAAGCTGTCACAGCTGGGTGCCCACACTAGTGATTCCAGGGCAGAGGAGAGGATGGGGAGAGGAGTGAGGCTTCGGGCGCCCGCATCGCTGGACTGTGGGCCAGATGAGTGTCTGTTTATTAAAAGTCAGCAGCTACACTTTTTGTAGCTATTGACTTTTAATAAACTAAAAAATGTGTGGAACTCCGCTTAAACAAATTTGTGGATGTTGGCTTTAATATGTTAATTCTGGCATTAGTTACACTTTGCTTTTTTTCATAGAGAACAGGAAGGGAGAAAAAAGGTCAAAGCACTGCAGAAGCAGCTGCATGATGTAAGACAGGAGAAAAAAGTGGAACTGCAGGTAATACAAAGGTTTGAGCGATGATGTTACTTGAAAGCAGTTTGATGCTTTTTAATATATCATGTATGGGGTCAGTTAGTAAGGCCCTGTTCACAGTGGTGTTTAAAGACATTGTACACTTTCAAATGTTTTAACTAGGTATTAGTGTAGTTCTTTTCCCTGTGTCCTTTGCCTTTCCTTGTAGTGATGGGCTCACATGTTGTGGCTGCAGTTTGTAGTGTCATGGTTGATCAATGTCCATGTTGTCATTCACCTAGTTTGTTCCTGTTTGATAAATGGACAAATTGATTCATTACCTTGTTCTAGGTCACAGTGTGCAGTGCTTGTCTTGCCATTTCTTTTGTGTTGCAAAACAGATGTGTGAATGCTAATGTGATGAAAGAATGCATGGTGATCTCTCTGTTAATTGTTCTGCCTGTTTGTTAGATCTAATTATGGTTTAGCCCTCACCTGAAGAGCAGTAGACTGAGAGAGCCAGGGATTGTGGGATATATTGTTTTTTTCACGGAAGTGTCAGTTCTTAGATTACACACAGAATTCATACTTTAAAGGACAAGTTCACTTTTAGTAACATGTTACTATGCAGCACCCTCCCTTGCCCCTCTGTAACAGCAGCTGGAGATCCTCTCCCCACTAGGGTTACCACCTGTCTGGGATCCACCCTGACAGTTCGGGTTTTGAATCATGTGTCCGGGTTTCAGTCCACACAATATGTAGCTTCAGGAATGTAGCTCAGAACAGTGCATGATAGGAGGGTGAGGGGGCACTATGCACGCCACATTACTATTCTCTTTGGAGCGCCCAAAAGTGTCCCAGGTCTTTTACAATCCTATAGAGCAGTGGTCACCAACCCTTTCCTCAGGGCCCACTAACAGACCAGGTTTGCAAGATAACTGAAATACATCACAGGTGATATCATTTGCTGCTCAGCGATTGCAGTATTCTAGTCTGTATCTCCCCAAGGTAATACATAAAACCTGGCCTGTTAGTGGGCCCTGAGGACAGGGTTGATGACCACTGCTATAGAGTATGTTAAATTTTTTTTTGCTCTGCACCGCTAAAGTGTTCGGGTTTGGCTTAAAGAAAAGGTGGCAACCCTAGCCCCACACCTGATGTTACATTTTAAAATGGTGTAGCTGTGCAGAGCTCCAACCACACAGCCACATCATTCATTCACAGGAATCTGTGAATAAAGAAACTACAAGTCCCATCTTCTCATCAGCACCATTGTAGTCCATTTACTTTTCCCCCAGCTTTGTAACTGAAAGCCCATACAGAGGTACGGACATAATGCTGGAGGGAGAGTGTGCAGGAGCCTGACATTTTACCCACAATCCACTGATCGCAGGTGCAATGCTCTGTAAAAAATTTAAAAAAAAAAAGAACTTTTCTTTTACTTGCAAAATCATGTGCACATATTATTATTATTATTATTATTATTATTATTATCATTTAAAATAATAATAAATAGCCTTAACCCTGTGCAGAGCCATGCCACATTTTTAAACAGAAACTGAAATGTCTGACACAGGAATGTGAAGATTTACTCTACCATAGATTGTTGATTCAGTGGAATAAATAACACCATAAAACAAATTAATCTGCAGGTAGGAAGGCTTAAAATGTCTTTAAGGTCAGTTGTGAGAGTAGTGCATTGTGCCTCTTACATACACTAACACATAGTTTTCTGAAAACAGAACCCACTACACACCCAAAAGGGGCAGACATGAACAAAGCCTCGTACACAGAAAAGTTCACTTATCTCATTGCTTACAAGAAAATAAATTTAAGAGAAGTTTGAAAAGCTGGGTACAAACCAAAATCATTACAGGACCCTTGATTTCCAGTCGCTCTTTCTCTTACTCTGGGCCAAAACGGGGGGCAGGGGGTACATGTGCCCCGGGCCCCGCATTTAGAGGGGTGCTGTTGCTGACAGGAGTAGTGAGAGAGGCATCACTACTCCTGTCAGCCCAGTGCTGGGAGGGAGGAGAGAGCCGGAGGGGGTGAGGCCTGTGTTCTTTCTCCTCTCCTCTTTCCTGCAAGTGCAGCGCTCTTGTTCTTGCAGCACAAGGAAAGCTACATCTGATCATAAGCAATGAATGCTGATGCTTGGAGGACTTGGTGCGTGACTTTACAAGACAGAAGGAGGGAGCTGAGGATGCCTTCTTTCCAGCTAGGGCCAGGACAAAGGGGGGCACACTGGTAGCTGGGGACCTTACTGACAGGCATGAGACTTGCCCTGATGCCACCACTGAAGCTGTAGGCTTTAGTGTCTTCTGGCCTTCTCACAACCTGTAGCACAGAGCTGAGGGGTTTTGGAGCACTTCCTGGGCTTTGAAAGTACTTCAGCAATTAGTAGTAAAACAACCATCCGGATCAAGTTTTGGCATCTTCTGCTGGCTTATGTCTCCGCCCACCTACCTATCAGATCTGTACCTCATACAGGCCTGATAGGTGGGCAGGGACACAAGCCAGCAGAAGATGCCAAGACTTGATCCAAATGGATGTTTTACTGCTCACTGCTGAAGCACTTTTAGAGTACAGGTACAGTGCATTGATATTCTACTGTAGTCAGTTGAGCATTTGAGTACTGTGCATGTGATTGCTCACATGCGATTGACGGGTTTTGTATTAATTATTAAAATGTCTATGTGCTGTTTGATGGACTATATTGGAGGTACTGTGCTTTGTGGGTTCACTTTTTTTCTATGCTTCTTTACACTTATGGTGGGCGAAGGGGCAGGTGTAAAGATATGTGGCTGTGCAGCATTTTTACTGCTCCCCAACCACTCCACCTAAAGCTGCAAAGGCAGCAAAGCTATTCAAGTGAATTGACAGCTCTGCAACTGCATGCAATGCACCTGGTTGGTAGTGTGCCATTTAGGGGCTAAAACAGGTGTTGAGGAGGCATCATATCACACCGTCACTGCCTGCTTAACACCTCTGAAAAGCAATCCAAGCTTGGATCACTTTTCAGAGGAGCAGCATAACTTGCCACGAGTGTTAAACCCTTACTGCTGACTTGGTTGTACTTGACAATAGTTAAAACAAAAGGTATTATCTTCTAGTGATAACCATGTCATTTAAAGTGGTTGTAAATCCTTACATATGCCCAGTGAAGTGACTGGCCTCAGCTGATACAGAGATGAAACAAATCCTCCTACCTAAATTGTACCTGTTTATCTGCAGTTTTCTCTTCTCTTCTCTACAGCCCTTCAAAGTGCTGAAGTTAAAAAGCTTGTCTGAGAGTTCAGGAAAAAAGGGGCGGGAGATGAAATTACAAATGGTGCCCCATTGTTGGTGTCAGTGGGAAAAATGGTGCTCCATTGTTGGTGTCAGTAGGCAGAATAGTGTCTCCTATCAGTGGGAGAAATAGTGCCCCAGGGACTGGATAAAGGCAAGCAAAGGGCCACATACAATTATGGCTCAACTGCCTAGTTTTACCACCAATGATCTCACATGTAAACAAGCCCTTAGTGCTGGGTGAGCAAATATTTAATTCTATTGCACAGTGATCTTTATATATAGTGTATGTGTGTGTGTGTATATATATATGTATGTATATGTGTATACAGCGGCTAGGGATTATTTTATAAACATAGGCACACAGACTTTATAGTTTATTTTTTTCTTGCCTTTTTTGTGAAATTGAGGCCCCTTTCACACTGGGGCGGTTTGCAGGCGTTATTGCGCTAAAAATAGCGCCTGCAAACCGCCCCTAAACAGCCTCCGCTGTTTGTTCAGTGTGAAAGCCCGAGGGCTTTCACACTGAAGCGGTGCGCTGGCAGGAGAAGAAAAAATCTCCTGTCAGCCGCATCTTTGGAGCGGTGAAGGAGCGGTGTATTCACCGCTCCTAAACCACTCCTGCCCATTGAAATCAATGGGACAGCGCGGCTATACCGCGGCTATAGCCGCGCTATACGAGGGGGTTAAAACCGAACCGCTAGCGGCCGAATACCGCGGTAAAACAGCGCTAAAAATAGCGCTGTTTTACCGCCGACGCCCCCTACCGCCCCAGTCTGAAAGGGGCCTAAGGATTGCTAATAAATACAGTTTATTCATTTTAATTGTGCTAGTCTGCACTCCTGACCCCTGCACTTTGTTATGCTCTCTTGACCCAGAAAAGAGTAGACGCCGGTTTTATTTAGGCATACTCCTTTAAGCCTTTTCCACTGTCACCGCAATTTGGTCACACCTACCACACCGCATGCCACATCATTACATCACTCAATGGTACTCATGGGTGGGTCTTTCACATGCATAGCAATGTCCCTGCAGAGAGGAGTGACTAAAGTGTCACACCTGTCAGAAGGAGCAAGGGTCCCTATAGCTGCTGGGAGGAGGATTCTGCTTTCTCGAATAGCAGCCTACTGTGCGCAGAAGAGAGTGGGAGTTTTGCCAATCGATAGAAAAGTTTAAATAAAGAATAAAAAAAAAAAAGAGAGTGGGAGCCTGCTGAGAACACACCTCTGGGGAGTAAGGGCAGACTGAGAAGCCGCTTTGAAAAAATAATAAATTACTGACACTTTCCGCTGCCCTACTGACACCATCCTCTTCAGTGGAGGGGGGGGGGGGGGGGGGGGCTGTTCAAACTGAGTTGCCCTGGGTGAAAGAATGTCTACCACTGCTCTTACTTATACAGTGTCTCACAAAAGTGAGTACACCCCTCACATTTTTGTAAATATTTTATTATATCTTTTCATGTGACAACACTGAAGAAATGACACTTTGCTACAATATAAAGTAGTGAGTGTACAGCTTGTATAACAGTGTAAATGTGCTGTCCCCTCAAAATAACTCAACACACAACCATTAATGTCTAAACCGCTGGCAACAAAAGTGAGTACACCTCTAAGTTAAAATGTCCAAATTGGGCCCAAAGTGTCAATATTTTGCGTGGCCACCATTATTTTCCAGCACTGCCTTAACCCTCTTGTGCATGGAGTTCACCAGAGCTTCACAGGTTGCCACTGGAGTCCTCTTCCACTCCTCCATGACGACATCACGGAGCTGGTGGATGTTAGAGACCTTGCGCTCCTCCACCTTCCGGTTGAGGATGCCCTACAGATGCTCAATAGGGTTTAGGTCTGGAGACATGCTTGGCCAGTCCATCATCTTTACCCTCAGCTTCTATAGCAAGGCAGTGGTCATCTTGGAGGTGTGTTTGGGGTCGTTATGTTGGAATACTACCCTGTGGCCCATTCTCTGAAGGGAGGGGATCATGCTCGGCTTCAGTATGTCTCAGTACATGTTGGCATTCATGGTTCCCTCAATGAACTGTAGCTCCCCAGTGCTGCAAGCACTCATGCAGCCCCGGACCATGACACTCCCACCACCATGCTTGACCGTAGGCAAGACACACTTCTCTTTGTACGCCTCACCTGTTTTCCGCCACACACACTTGACACCATCTGAACCAAATAAGTTTATCTTGGTCACATCAGACCACAGGACATGTTTCCAGTAATCTATGTCCTTGGTCTGCTTATCTTCTGAAAACTGCGGGCTTTCTTGTACATCATCTTTAGAAGAGACTTCCTTCTGGGACCACAGCCATGCAGACAAATTTGATGTGGTGTATGGTCTGAACACTGACAGGCTGATCCCCTACCCCTTCAACCTCTGCAGCAATGCCGGCAACACTTATATGTCTATTTCCCAAACACAACCTCTGGATATGACGCTGAGCACATGCACTCAACTTCTTTGGTCGACCATGGCGAAGCCTGTTCTGAGTGGAAACTCTCCTGGTAAACCGCTGTATGGTCTTGGCCACCGTGTTGGAGCTCAGTTTCAGGGTCTTGGCAATCTTCTTATAGCCTAGGCCATCTTTATGTAGAGCAACAATTCTCTTTTTCAGATCCTCAGAGAGTTCTTTGCCATGAGGTGCCATGTTGAACTTCCAGGGACCAGTATGAGAGAGTGAGAGCGTTAACACCAAATTTAACACACCTGCTCCCCATTCACACTTGAGTAGCTATGATTAAGCACTATTGAGAGTGTGAAACGTGTCAAATATTTAATCCTGTACCCTGCTGCTATATGAATTTTTGTTATTTTACACAATAAAGGCGTTTGTATCGGAGTGCGGCTGTCCAGATTCTCCTTCTTCAACACACCTGCTCCCCATATACACCTGAGACCTTGTAACACTAATGCCCCGTACACACGGTCGGATTTTCCGACGGAAAATGTGTGATAGGACCTTGCTGTCGGAAATTCCGACCGTGTGTGGGCTCCATCACACATTTTCCATCGGATTTTCCGACACACAAAGTTTGAGAGCAGGATATAACATTTTCCGACAACAAAATCAGTTGTCGGAAATTCCGATCGTGTGTAGACAAATCGACGGACAAAGTGCCACGCATGCTCAGAATAAATAAAGAGATGAAAGCTATTGGCCACTGCCCCATTTATAGTCCCGACGTACGTGTTTTACGTCACCGCGTATAGAACGATCAGATTTTCCGACAACTTTGTGTGACCGTGTGTATGCAAGACAAGTTTGAGCCAACATCCGTTGGAAAAAATCCTAGGATTTTGTTGTCGGAATATCCGAACAAAGTCCGACCGTGTGTACGGGGCATAACAGGTCACATGGGAGGGAAAATGGCTAATTGGGCCCAATTTGGACATTTTCACTTAGGGGTGTACTCGGTTTAGACATTCATGGCTGTGTGTTGTTATTTTGAGGGGACAGCAAATTTACACTGTTGTACAAGCTGTACACTCACTGCTTTACATTGTAGCAAAGTGTAATTTCTTCAGTGTTGTAACATGAAAAGATATAAAATATTTACAAAAATGTGAGGGGTGTACTCACTTATGTGGGATACTGTATGTGTTCCCTTCTATAAAGGATAGGCAACACATAAAGCATACGAGTTGCTTTCAGAGCAATGTGCCAATAGTTCTTGCATTGTGTTTAGGTTCATTTTAACTCGAATGTACCTACTGAAGTAACCACACTGTTGTCTGCTATGGTGATAAAACACATCTGACATCTTACTCTTCTGCTTTTCCATAAAGTCTACTTCTAAGTAAACAATGTGCGGTATAGTGATATTTCACAAGCTGACAGTCTTGTTGCTTTTCCATACATAGTCACTTAATGGCATGAAAGGGGGAGGAAGTATTTTGTATATACGATTGTCAAAATTTTTTTTAAGCGATTTCTGTATACCTCTGTCTTATTGGATATTAAATGTGTTATTTGAAAGCCGAGTGGAATGAAAGAACTAATCTAGCAGTCATAAACTAATGGTATATAATGAATGCTTTTATATACACTTTCACAGTAGTAATGCTTAGTACAATACTCACAGTAGAATCGGTTCTTCGCCCCTTCCATATCCCATACTTTTGGGTGTGTGTCTCTTTACAAATATTTTTCTGACATCTGTGAGTAATATCAGCCTATTAATGGCTAGGACAAAAAGCCCAATTAGGACTGAAAGTAGCTATAAACATGAGATGATTGTCACCCAGTCCAGACAAGTCTCATCTACAGTATATGGGCACTAGGAAACCACACAAGCCTGTCAACCTCAGGAATAAATAGTAATAAACTTTGCTTTAGAATCTTAGACTTTTCGTGCTTAACATTTCATATTCCCAGAGCCGTACTGAACTAATCGCATACCTCAAAGATCAGCTACAAGAAATGAAAGCTAAAACCAACATGGAAGGCAGGTATGTGAAGAAGGACTCAGAGCTTCAAATATCTCAGACGCAGACAAAGTGCAATATAGCGGAGTCAGAGCTACAGATGGAGATTCAGGTGAGCATTTTGTACAGACACAGGCGCTATTCACTGTATCTGTGCAATGGACCTGCACACAATGTAGGTTCCTGTAATATAAGTCTCTGGGTTTGATGTAAATGCACTTGTGTGCACATATCAAAATGCCCTTAGGCTCGATTCACACGGGGCAACACGACTTCAACGCGACTTTGCAACGCGACTTCAACCCGACTTCAACACGACTTGTGGATCCGACTTTCAATGAACGGGGATCCGACTTGGATCCCCGCCACTGTGTTTGGTATGAATCTTTAGGGGGAACTCCGCGCCAAATTTTAAATAAAAATCCGGCATGGGTTCCCCCCCCCAGGGGCATACCAGGCCCTTGGGTCCGGTATGGATCTTGAGGGGAACCCCCCTACGCCGAAAGGACGGCGTGGGGGGTCCCCCCAATCCATACCAGACCCTTATCCGAGCACGCAGCCCGGCCGGACAGGAATGGGGGTGGGGACGAGCGAGCGCCCCCCCCCCTCCTGAACCGTACCAGGCCGCATGCCCTCAACATGGGGGGGGTTGGTGCCTTGGGGGAGGGGGGCGCGCTGCGGCCCCCCCACCCCAAAGCACCTTGTCCCCATGTTGATGAGGACAAGGGCCTCTTCCCGACAACCCTGGCCGTTGGTTGTCGGGGTCTGCGGGCGGGGGGCTTATCGGAATCTGGGAGCCCCCTTTAATAAGGGGGCCCCCAGATCCCGGCCCCCCACCCTATGTATTCACATGGTACATGGTACCCCTACCCATTCACCTAGAGGAAAAAAGCGTCAATAAAACAAACAGTACACAGGTTTTTTAAAATAATTTATTAGGCAGCTCCGGGATCTTCTTCCGACTTCGGGGGTCCTCTTCCGACTTCGGGGGTCTCTCCGCCGTCTCCTCCCGGTGTCCGCATCTTCTGCCGGCTCCTCCGCTATCTTCTGCAGCTCAATTGCTAGCGGTGGTCCGGACTTCTGCCTTCTTCTTTTCTTCCAGAGATGTTGACACGACGCTCTCTCCAGCTGGAATGGTCTCTGAACGATCCGCAACGGACTTATATAGGCGGTGACCCCGCCCCCTTATGAGGTCACTGTCCCAGGGCATGCTGGGGCTGTGCCGTCATAAGGGGGCGTGGTCATCACCCGGTGACCACGCCTCCTAAAACGTCACAGACCCAGCATGCCCAGGGACTGTGACGGCATAAGGGAGCGGGGTCACCGCCTATATAAGTCCCTTGCAGAGCGCACAGAAACCATTCTGGCTGGGGAGAGCGTCGTGTCAACATCTCTGGAAGAGAAGAGGGAAGAAGATGATCCAGAAGTCCGGACCACCGCTGGCAAAAGAGCGCCAGAAGATAGCGGTGGAGCCGGCAGAAGATGCGGACACCGGGAGAAGACGCCGGAGAGACCCCCGGAGTCGGAAGAAGATCCCGGAGCTGCCTAATAAATTATTTTAAAAAACCTGTGTACTGTGTTTTTTATTGACGCTTTTTTCCCTAGGTGAATGGGTAGGGGTACCATGTACCCCATACCTATTCACATAGGGTGGGGGGCCGGGATCTGGGGGCCCCCTTATTAAAGGGGGCTCCCAGATTCCGATAAGCCCCCCGCCCGCAGACCCCGACAACCAACGGCCAGGGTTGTCGGGAAGAGGCCCTTGTCCTCATCAACATGGGGACAAGGTGCTTTGGGGTGGGGGGGGCCGCAGCGCGCCCCCCTCCCCCAAGGCACCAAACCCCCCATGTTGAGGGCATGCGGCCTGGTACGGTTCAGGAGGGGGGGGGGCGCTCGCTCGTCCCCACCCCCATTCCTGTCCGGCCGGGCTGCGTGCTCGGATAAGGGTCTGGTATGGATTGGGGGGGACCCCCCACGCCGTTTTTTCGGCGTAGGGGGTTCTCCTCAAGGTCCATACCAGACCCAAGGGCCTGGTATGCCCCTGGAGGGGGAACCCATGCCGGATTTTTATTTAAAATTTGGCGCGAAGTTCCCCTCAAGATCATTTGAGCACAAGTCGCATGCCGAAGTCGGATCATGCGAGACGGCGATCCGACTTCAATGATAGTCAATAGGCTGAAGTCGGATCAAAGTCGGATCCAAGTAGTACAGGGAGTACGCTCTGAAGTCGGAGCGACTTCAGTAGTGTCTATTAAGACGCTCCCATTCACTGTAATGTGAATCTCTTTCTGGGGCGACTTGGGGCGACTTGAGGGCTTACAAGTCGGATCCCAAGTCGCGGTAGTGTGAACCGAGCCTTAGGGTAAAATTGTTCATTTAAAGCTATAACGTGGGGACTACACAGATTCAGTAAATATTTGTGTTAATGAAATGCTGTCGCATTGGAAAATAGTTTAATGCTGTAATAGGATGTATGTAAAATAACAAAAAAAAATTCTAGAAAGCTATATAGATTTCTATTTTCTATAAATATACAAAAAAAAGGGAAGGGGGAAAGGCACAGATGTCCTTTATATCAACATAATCAAAGAAATATGGTGTAATAGCCATTAGCCAGCCTCTCTCTCTATAATTATAATATAAATATATATATAGCGGTGTTTGATATTAAAAAATGTATATACTGAACTTTAGACTACTTTATAAAAAATTCTGCCCTAAACTGAGTCTATCAAAATCTGCTTACAGAAAGTTAAAGAAAAGATGGACGAGGAGGTCAGAGTTCATGTGGAGATTGAAAACTTCCTCAGGCAGCACCAACAAGTGAGTCATATTACTGTTTGAATCATAGTAATGATCACAGGATAGCCAGCCATGAGTTTTGTCTGTGAATGCAATGACCATGTGGCCTGATGTATGAGAATGATTTTTATTTTTAAGTGCTGCGTTGATTTCAATATGTTAAGTATAGTAAAGATACATCTAATTTATTAAGTTCTGGATCTACATTCCAATTCTAGGAGATGAAATCTGCGTGTGTGTGTGTATATATATATATATATATATATATATATATATATATATATATATATATATATATATATATATATATATATATATATATATATATATATTTTATATGGATTTTTTTTTTTTTTATCACGTTCCTAAAACTTCTGCATACTTCACAAAGTTCTTGATCTGCATGCTAGAGATGAAGGTGTATGTTTAGGAGACAGAAATGTAGAAGGTCTTTACACATCACAGTCTTTCACTGCATGTAAAGCTCCCAGAAGGGAACTAGTTTATTAAAATGACTGAGAAGAGAAGTGAATGAAAGACACATTGATTGGCTGTGATATGTAGCAGAAGTGAGATTTGAGATCGTGAGATCAAGGGTTTAAATACTCCTGGATAGAAAAAAAAAAAAAGTATAAAAGATGACAAAATAAAAATTAGAAAACAAAATCAATGTTAAAAGAGAATTATGGCTAAAGCTTTTTTGGCCAGATTTCTCTTCTGGGTCACCGGCGTACACTTAACTTTTGGACTCCTGTGATCCAGATCAGCTGACAGTGCCCTCTGCTCTACTTATGGACAGCAGGCTAAAGTCAGCTGACATCACAGAGCCACTCCAGACTCTGGAAGGATTCCAGCAACATTGTTGGGATCCTCTCATCTGTCTGATTAAAAGCTGGCTCCAGCTCTGATTGTGACTGAGAGCTGAACCTAGTTGTGTCCACCCCTCTCCAGGCCAGTACTCCAGTCCTTACTCTCCACTCTGAGAAGACTAAAAACTGAGCGATCTGCGGTCATGTGATTACTCAGTTCTTGGGCTTAGAGCCAGCGATGACCAGCTGCTGGATCACACCGCTGCTGCAACCTAGTGGTGAGTATATATGTTTGTTTTTTATATAGTCCAAAACTCTCCTTTTAATAAAAGACCTATGTGAGAGGGGCCATTCCTAAACAATAGCGTTTTTATATGAAGACATTTCTGTGACACTTGTAACCGAGTATTTATCTAGCCACACTCAGAAAAACATATTTAAAAACAAAAAAACATATTTATGAATGGTTCCTCTCACACATACAATATATACTTTTTTTATATATATATATATATATATATATATATATATATATATATATATATATATATATATATATATATATATATATACTAGATTTATATGGCGATAGCAGTGAGAGAAAAGGGAAATGGTCATGATGTGAAGAGGAACCAGGCGGAGACCTGCTTTCGATGTCAGAACATGTTATATATGTTTGTATTTATATATTTGTAGCCCCCTGTTCCTAAAAATGGGGCTATAGTGTAAATTTAGTTTTTGGCTGAGCTGTAAACAGCTCAGATTTGATTGCATATTTGGTTCTGTTCTAAACTTGACTGTGTTGTTTATTTCCCACTGTTGCCAGTAGGTGTCGCTGGTACCACAGGACAGTATGAGAATTACAACTAGGTTGAGCTGTAATGAATATTCTTTTTCCAGAAACAGCCCAGTAGGAGGTGCCTGGCCGCTGTGCATTCTGGGAAGGGGTATTTATTGGACAGATGCCATGTGCTCTTAGTCTTTTGTTACCTCAGGGCCCTCCTGACCCGATGATGTGCTGCTGTAAGTAGGCCCAGAAGCCTGTCTGGGGCCTACTAATCCTGAGGTGGTCCTTAGGCTGTCTTGCCTGTGTGGAAGAAGCCGAGCCAAGCTGAGGAGATCCAGGGGAGGGCCCTTGCTGGAGAGAGCCAGGATGAAGGCTGTTCTCTCAGGAGCTTCTGATGATTCGTTTGGAGGACACACCTATATCTAACCTACCCTTACAGTATCACCGGGTCGGCTTAAAGGTTCTGGTACAGTCAAGCTGTTCTACAATTTAAACAAGGTAACTAGCTCCTGGCTGCTAAGTCTGTGAGAGGGACTTATCCAGGAGTTCTACTGGCTGCTAAGTCTGTGAAAGAGGCTTGTCCAGACATTTTACCAGTTGCTAGGTCTGTGTGAGAGACCTATCCAGGTATCCAAGATCTTCTAAAGAAAGCTGTTTTGTCCTTTGGATTCAAGGAGTCTGTAAGTGATCTGCAAAAATGGTATCTGAAACCTCCCCTAAACCTCTCTCCTACTACTTTTCTCAAGTTCCCATTAAAGCATTGAAAAATACTTAAAGTGACTGGCGCCTAAATTCTGTTCTAACTCCCCATAATAGCTATGGATTCAGCCCTGGATGTATGTAACCTCGCTCCCTGTATCTGGAGGTACCTCTTTGCTCCCAGTAGACTCAGGTGGATGCTACATATACATAAACAGTTTTAATTTTTCTAGGGCTGCAGAGCAGTGACAGATAAGCAGGGGACAAAATCCAATTGGTTCCTCCTTGCATCTCGGCCATATCCCTGCTATCGCCACCACTGAGGTGGAGAAGTAGAAGGTGAGAAAATAGCCAGTGAGATACTTACATCGCACCTTAATAAAGTGGCCATTTGCATGGCTGCTGAGGAGCATAGGCTTAAAGTCAGAAACTATATCAACCAATAAACGACACTAGGACAGGTTAAGTTGGAAAGGGCAAGGCCACAGTTTTATTGAAATTTCCAAGGACAAGTTCAGAATATAAACACTTAGCCAGTGCTTCTGCTGTTCCACGGGTGTGTTAAGATTTTAAAGCTGAATTCCAACTTTTTCACTAGAACTGAATGGGATGATTAATCCCAGCATATATCATACCACTGTACTATGTTGCTCTGTTGTCTGCAGAACCCCTGATATTCCGGGTTTAGTTATTGTATTGTGTCATGTGACACTCTCTATATCCTGCTGATAGACTCTGTCCTTTCCACAGCCACTTCCTGCAGCACCTAGAGTCTATAACACTCCCTTTTGTATTCTTTCACACTGCAACTGATGTAACTTCCTTCACAGCTCTAATGGTGGATAGGATTGAATACATCCTAATTAGCATTCAATCCCACCCAGTCACACCTATGGGAAGAGTCCAAACCTCCCAAGTCCCACCTCACAGATCACAGCATTTTTCAAGAAGGAAACCCTTTCATACATAGCCTGTTCTGAAGGCTTGCTGTGCTGCCACTGAGGAGGATTGAATGGATCACAATTGGAATTCAATCCTGCCCAGTTAAATATGCCGACCAGTGTGAACAGGGACAGTCCCACCCCTTAGATCCCGCCCTCCTAGAGCCCTGCTTTCTTTGAAGGGAATAATTTACATATGACGGAAACACCTTCATAATAACCTCCTACAGCCCTTCCCCTGTAGTTTTGCAGTAAGCCATTATTCTTTGGCATGCTACAAGACAGGAATGACACAGGAGGAGGTATGACACATTTACACCTTTCACCATCCACATGAAAGCCCAGAAACACCCACCGTAACCCTAGGACCCCCCACAACGCCCAGAACTGGTACAAGTGACTTCCATAGACGGCCCTTAAGCTACAGAGGCTCAAAGGATCATGGGAGATGTAGTATCAGAGTTGGAAAAGTTAAGAAACAAACTCAGCGAACACAAATTCAGCCGGCAGGAGGAGTGACATCACAGACATAGAAACCTGCTGTATATAGCTAAAGGAGGTAAGCTGCACATAAACGGACAGTGGGGCTGTGATTCATTTACATGCACGGTGCATCTGTTTTGGGGAGGAAAAGTTGGAGTTCTTCTTTAAGTATAGACTGTTCAGATTCCTAACTTATGTCCAGGCCCAGTCACCTGCAGTAGCGCATCCTCTTGAATAAAATATGAACTTTCATCTCATGATCTCCATTACTTGTTTAATATTGGACTATTCATACATAATGGCATTCTTGTGGAATTATTTAAAATGGAACTCAAACATCTAAAAAAGAGGTAATTGTTGGCACAGGGGAAATTGTTAATAAAATCACAGTAATGTGGGAGCTGCAAGGTTAATATTGTCATCAGTACTGTTTAAAACACTACCTAATTGACAACAATCATCTAACAGTATAAAACACACATTGAATATTCCAAAACATACGTTACATGTATAGCTAAACAATACAGAGACAGTTTCCAGTACACAGCACAATGTATTTTTTTTCTTCTGTATTAAACAATGCCATATTCTGTTTGGTTTGCTTAAGTATGCAACCAAAACATCTGAAAATTTAATGGCTTGTAGATGCTGCTGTTTGACCAGTTTGGATAACGTCCCTAACAAAAGGCGGCATGCAGTCCATCCTGAGAATGCATTTAGCAGTACCCAAAAGTATCAGTAATATTATGATTTCTGTCATACAGGAATTGGAAGAGAAGCTGGAGTACTGGATGGAGAAGTATGACAAAGACACAGAAGAAAAGCAAGCTGAACTGAATGCTTTGAAGACTGCCAGAGTTAATGATCTCTCATTGTTGCAGGATCTGGCCAAGCAAGTAAGGGCAGGAAGTCGTATAGATATGAACTGGAACCAGCTAAAAAGTACAATGTGCATTTTGTACTATTCACAATTGCTTGCTGTGTCCAGTTCCACTGAGAAATTCCTTTTTATTTGTAGCTTGGTGTCTGTAAAGCTTAGAAGCCTTAAAGCGGAGTTCCACACAAAAATGGAACTTCCGCTTTTCGGAATCCTCCCCCCCTCCGGTGTCACATTTGGCACCTTTCAGGGGGGAGTAGGGTGCAGATACCTGTCTAAGACAGGTATTTGCACCCACTTCCGGCATAGACTCCCATGGGAGTCTACGCCACTTCCCGTCCCCACCGCGCTGTCTGCTGGGAACACACAGCTCCCAGGAGAGAGCGGGGACCACTTGGGACGCGCAGCGCGACTCGCGCATGCGCAGTAGGGAGCCGGGAAGTGAAGCCGCAACGCTTCACCTCCTGATTCCCTCACCTAGGATGGCGGCGGCAGCTGCCGAGAACCGAGCGGGTTCTCGGCGTCCCCTGCCGACATCGCTGGACCCTGGAACAGGTAAGTGGCCATGTATTAAAAGTCAGCAGCTGCAGTATTTGTAGCTGCTGGCTTTTAATATTTTTTTTTTTTGGCGGTGTGGTTGGACCCCCGCTTTAAACGTGAACAAAACCAATTCTTTCATTTTAAATATACAGTATAAAATGAGGATCTTTGAACTACTGTAAAATCTCAGAGTTCATTAAGGCCCCTTTCACACTGGAGCGGTTTTCAGGCGGTATTGCGCTAAAAATACCGCCTGAAAACCGCCCCTAAACAGCCTCCGCTGTTTGTTCAGAGTGAAAGCCCGAGGGCTTTCACACTGAAGTGGTGCGCTCGCAGGACGGTAAAAAAAGTCCTGCGAGCCACTTCTTTAGAGCGGGGAAGGAGCGGTGTATTCACCGCTCCTAAACCGCTACTGCCCATTGAAATCAATGGGACAGCGCGGCTATAGCCGCGCTGTACGAGTTGATTTAACCCTTTTTCGGCCGCCAGCGGGGGTTAAAACCGAACCGCTATCAGCCGAATACCGCTACAAGAACGACGGTACAGCAGCGCTAAAAAATAGCGCTGTTGTACCTCCGACGCCCCCACCGCCCCAGTGTGAAAGGGGCCTAAGGGACACAGAGGTCAGAAGGATTCTGTGATACATGGGTTATATTGCCACCTTCAGGAGAATTGGACACTAGCAAACAAAAATCATGTTTTTGTTCTGTGCAAATAAGATCATAAGATAGATGTATGGGACTTCCAAAGGAGCAGTCCAGGAGATTGGTGGACAACACAGTGGTATTAAACCCAATACTAAGAATGTAATATATTGCAGTTTACCAATTACCAGATGTGCTGACTGCATTAGTTTTCTCTTTTTATTTATTTATTTTTTGTGGCTTTTCCCCCCACTCTGTTTTCACCTGTTGATCCAGCTAGTAACATACATCCTGTATTAGAGTGCCTACACTCTAGATGAAAGAGCACAGACACACCCTTGGGTAGCAGCATTGGTAATCTGGGAGAGGGGCGTGTTAGATGTTCTAACAGATTTAAATACACCAACACATTGAAGCCAAGCTGCAGCTAATACCTTATAAGCAGTTACAGCAAACAGTTTTGTTGTATTCGGTATAAAGATTTTACAATAAGGTGATCATTGTCAGTGGTAAATGATTTGTCTCAACCCCCTAACTACTACAACTCCAGGATTTAGAAGTTGAAAGTCTGTTGAAAAACAACATACTTTTTGGCTAGATCACCAAGTGGAAATAAAAGAAAGAAACCCTAAAGAAAAACAAATGCAGCCATCACATCTAAGAATTGGTAAGCTGCAATATAACTGTTTGCTTTTGTAAAACTAGGGGGCAGTTTACAGCTCATAGAGCCACCTGAGAGACCTTATGTACAAAACTGGCATTAGATGAAGCCTGAATATTGAGCATAGACAGGCTACCAGTTAGTAGTTTTGCAAAAAAAGTTAGTGGATCAACCCATTTTTACTCAGAACACCAAATGTAGGCCGTCCAGGTCTGATGATAGATCCTCCCAGAAGTACATTACCGTCCCTTAGACATTGTAGGGTATTGGAAGCCGATAAACTCCTGTTCTCTTAAACCGGCCTTTCAATAACCAGGGCATCAAGACCAGCAAAGGCAAAGCAGGGTGGAAGATTGACTGTGCAGGCTGGTGTCTGTTGTGAACCCCATCGAATGAATGTGCAAGGAACGATTTGCCACTCAGCAGATAACAAAGACCTGAGCCACTAGGGGGGTTGGAGGACTTGACTGACAATCTCACATGGGCTGTCCAATGATGGGGGAGGACTCTCCTATTTAGTCAGGATTTCCTTCTGTAGCACTTGAGTGAAGCTGTGCAAAAGGAAGTGCCTTCAGGGAGGAAACCAAGAGACTCAAAACTTGCATGAAGGAGCACAGGTTGGACTACCTGATGGAAATAAATAATGAAAGCCTGAACTCAAAATTTTCAAAGCTTATGCAGCAGGAGGAACACCCTGGCCTGCGTGGAGTTCAGAACTAGATCCAGGTACTCCAAGCACCTAGTAGGCAACAGAGATGACTTTTGCATTTCAGAATCCAACCGAACTCCTGTAAAAAGTGATTGTGATCGCCAAATTGTCCATCACGGAAAAGCAGGATTCTGCCCAGAGTAAGAGATCACTCATGTAGCCCACCATGGAATTCCCCTGCTTTCCCAGCAATGCTAGGACCAGAGCCAGCACCTTGGTAAATACCCGTGGAGGCAGAGGCCGGACTAAAGGGTAGGGATAGACAAATTGATAATGTTCTTCACGAAAAACTCTGGTGCCTTGCACAGATAGGGACATGCAAATATGTCTATGCAGACCAAGAAAATACCCCTGATGAAGAGAAACCACAGAATGAATAGATTCCATTTTGAATTTTTGGACCATCAAAAAAAACTTGAGAGCCTAGAGGTCTAGATGCGGTCAAACCCTTTCCTCCTTTAGCAATGTAACGGGTTGGAAAGTAGACACTCTGAACCTCTTGGGGGAAGGTACTGGAATGACTATGCACCCTGGAGGAGCAGGTAAAGTAAAGATCGCATAGTCGAGAAGAAGACTGAGATTTAAAGAAAAAAACTTGTCTGGTGGATTGGAAGAATTAAAAAGAGGTTAACCAGCTAAAACTAGAGGAACTAAGAGTCTCAGCGGGAGCTAAGCACTTACTCCTAGACACTAGGCAAAAAAAAATTGAGCTGCCTGAGGCAGATGAGGGGCCCTGCACGTAGCAGGGGCTGCCGCTAGGCGTTGCTCCGCAAATCCTCATTGTCTAGTGTCCTACTACTGAAACTATAACTCTATGGTCAAGATTCTTGCAAGACTGTGTTCTTCAATGAACATAAGAGCCAATGGGGTTGATTTACTAAAAGGCACTGCAAGTGCAGTTGCTGAAGATCTGAAATGAAGAGAAGCTTTGCTGATTTCTATTATCCAATCATGCACAAGCAAAAATGCTGTTTATTTTCCTTGGATGTCCCCCTCAGATCTACAGCAACTGCACTTCTAGTGCACAGTGGATTTGTCTTGAGTAAATATACCCCAATACGTTGATAAAAAAAGTCAAGTGAAAGGGTTTGCTTTCCTGGGGAGAAGACATCAATTCTTCTATAACACTAGCAAAAACAAACATGATAGGAATGTGAGGATTTATACTGATCGATTATTAGCTTTGTCAGTGTTCAATTCTCCTAAAGGGGATAATGCAACTCGTACATCTCAGAATTCTTTTGACTGAGTCTCTTAAAGCAGCAGTCCCCAACGTTTTTGACACCGGGAACTGGCTGCGTGGAAGAAAATTATGCTGGGGGGGGGGATTTGGATTTTCGTGGGCAATTTGTTGGGAAAATGGCTGGTGATGGCGCTTCAATCATCACAACACCATGGTTGATATGGTGTCAGGATGATTGAAGCGCATAATTTCCTTTATTACATTGTAATAAAAAATAAATAGTTCAACTCACCATAATGCAGAATCAGTGGGAACCCTGAGTGTGTCACTTGCTGCCAGACGTGGACTGTCACTTGCCAAGTGAGGGTGGAACATGCGGCGATGCGGGTCAGCCAGTGAGAGATTTAATCTCTCGCCCGCCACACCTCATTGTAGTTTTCAGGCCGGCTGTGAGGACTGGATGGTGGTGTGGCAGGGCGAGCGGTGAGAGAGGATATCATCTCTCTGCTCTCACACAGCACCTCAGACAGTGTTGTGTTCATGGCCAGCTGTGTGGGCAGGCAGGCCGCGAGAGGTGGCGATATCTCTCTGCTCGCCCGCTCCTGCCAAACCTCTGAAAATGCGGCCTTCGCAGCCCAGCTGCAAACAGGCTACCGCCCGGGGGTTGGAGACCCCTGCCTTAAAGGCCAACTCCATCTTTAGCAACATGTTACACTTGTACGGTATTTAGGTTGTGAAATGTAACATGATGCTAAGCCACCCCTCATGTCCAAAGTGGCCCCTCCCTTTGACAGCTTGCAGGGGTTGTTCTCCCCTACAGCAGCTGTCAAACTTTGGTGGAATACTAGTGTGATCACCACATTTGTAGTCCATTGACACTTTCTCCAGCTCTCTAATTTAAAGCTCATACCTCCAGACAACTAAAGAATACGTTTGCAGGAACATGGATTGCACCTGGGAACAACTGATTGCGGTTGCAATGCTTTGCAGGCTTCTGTGAAAAGAATAATAAATGCACATTTTTATTCCTGCAAATATATGTGAAAGAGTGAGTGAAATGGAAAATAGCCTTCTTTCTAGATCCCACCCGCACCACACACTGGTCTTTTCCCTGTCCCCTTCCCACAGCACACCCAATCTCCAGTTTCCCCTCCAGAGACCAACTTGTGCAGTGCTCACACTCCCAATACAAACTGCATGCTAAACCCAGTCAGCTAGCGTATGTGCACTAAACCCCCTCAGTGATCAGTCTGCAGTGTATGCGCCTTTTCCCCCTCACTGATCAGCTTTAAGAGCATGTGCATTAAACCCTCATTTGCGAGTTTTCAATGTATGTGCCTTAACTCCTCATTGACCTATCCTCCAAGTACATTAGCCCATTGCAACCAGTCCCCAGCTCAAATGTTAGCTCCACATCACCTATTCCTCTGCATATATTTGAAAACTCCTCAGAGCCCTCAGCACATGTGCGTTACTCTCTAAACATCCAATTCCTAGCTTATGTACTCAGTACTAGTAAAAGCAAAGTCAGCCTCACTCCAAATTAAAAGCTACAGTTAAAGATTTAATAAATGATCCAGTGTATGACAGACTACCTGGACTCTGTTCTGACACATTTTTACTCATATTGAGCTTATTGGTTTGTAGAGATATGAATATGCTTAATACAAGTGAAATGTATCAATACAAAGAGTTCAAGCGATCTGTCTTGCACTGGACCATTCATTAAACCATCAACTATGGCTTTTAGTTTAGAGTGTGGAGAGCTGCCTTAAACCCGGAGCACCTAGTCTCCATGCATCAATTTCTCAGCCGCCACTACCCAGCACATGTGTTAAAGCATATCTAACCCCCCCCCCAAACAAATATATATTAGCTTAACAATCCTTAGATGTGTTTTTTTTTTCCTTTATATTCACTTACAAAACTACAAACACAGGACTGTTAGAAACTTCTCTTTGTCAGTAACCTAGATGAGCATCCTGTAGTCCTCTGAATAATATAACTGATAACAGTGCAGCACATGCAGATAGTAGAGGACTGCTTATCTGATAAGATTAACAGTTTTTTTTTTTAAAATGTATTCAGCAGATATGACAAAGCACTTTCAAAGAGTTTATTTAACAGACCAAAGGGGAGAAAACAAGTGAAGTTCATAGTTGGGGTTTACACACTTTTTACCCCTCAGTGCCAGCATGTATGTTAGCACCTAGTCGCCAGTGTATGTGTGTGTATAGACCCCTCAGCAGCCATTTTCCAGCATGTGTTAAATGATCAGAACAGCACATATAATCAAGACATATTTTCTATGGTTCGTTACCATGCCAACTTAGACCCACCAAAATGAAGAATGATTTTATGTTCATTAGTAAGTATATTTCTTAAAGGAGTATGCCAATATGGTTTATATAACAGAATATTCATGCATAATCAGAACAGGGTTTAGACCATGTATATGGCTCATTCAATATATAATGAGATAAGGGGAGGATTACTCGCTGGAATCTGACCAGCTTCACCAGTACACTGCTGGCTGCATTAGAAGGATGTGTAACATGGTGCTATAAGCATTTCTTAAAACGATGATCATAGTTATACTAAAGATATTATTATAAAAATGCTTATCGGTTACCAACTTTATTCGATTTACACATCAATATGACTGAAAATCTTTTTAACATTCCAGTATGAAGAGTATGAGAAAGTAATTATTGAAGATCGTCTGGAGAAAGAGAAAGCACGGCAGAAGAAAAAACAGGAGCAAATGGAATTATCCAGTGCCATCAAGGTAATAATTCAAATAATATTCACCATTATTTTATACAGAGAACCTACAGTAGATATAAAAAGTCCACACACCACTGTTAAAAGGTCAGATTTCTGTGATGTAAAAAAATGAGACAAAGATAAATCATTTCAGAACTTTTTCCACCTTTAATGTGACCTATAAACTGTACGACAGAAGTAAAAATAAAAAAACTAAAATATGGTTGCATAAGTGTGCACACCCTTAAACTAATACTTTGTTGAAGCACCTTTTGATTTTATTAAGGCAAAGTATTAGTTTAAGGGTGTGCACACTTATGCTGTAGGATGTGACTAAGAAAATGTCAGGAAAGACCTACTAGAACAGCTAAACTTTATTTGAGGTTAATCAGAGGCACATTAAATGATGGCAGATGTGTACTGACTCCTATTTAACATGAGTTTGAATGTGATTGCTTAATTTTGAACGCAGCTACATCCCCAGTTATAAGAGGGTGTGTGCACTTATGCAACCACATTATTTTAGTTTATTTTATTCTTACTCCCCCCCCCCCCCCAAAAAAGATTTTAGTTTGTTCTACTGAGTTGTACAGTTTATAGGTCACATTAAAGGTTCTGAAATTATTTATCTTTGTCTCATTTTTTTACATCACAGAAACCTGACATTTTTAACGGGTATGTAGACTTTTTATATCCACTGTATACATTTCTTATGTATGCAATAGTCCAGTAGTTCTCAACCTCAGTCCTCAAGTACCCCCAACGGGCCATGTTTTCAGGTTCTCCTTTACTTTGCACAGCTGCATTTAATCCATATCGATGACATGGTAATTATAAGAGCTGTTTTATCTAAGGGAAGTTCCCAAAACATGGCCTGTTATGGGTACTTGAGGACTGAGGTTGAGAACCACTGCAGTTAGTCTGTTGCATTTTACTACCTATAAAAAC
Organism: Aquarana catesbeiana; assembly: GCF_042186555.1. NCBI lineage: Eukaryota > Metazoa > Chordata > Amphibia > Anura > Ranidae > Aquarana > Aquarana catesbeiana. Next base: position 271,796,298 of record NC_133327.1, read on the forward strand.
TAAGCAGTTTTATTGAAAATTATTCTGGTATGTCCACATGCATATACAAACTGTTCCAGTATTTACTACTTTTGTAATTAATCAATGTAAAAAGGTATAGCAATGGTAGTAATATAATTATCTTCATCTTTAGATCCAAGCTTGGTGGAAAGGCATAATGGTGCGGAAAGGCCTGGGCCCCTACAGGAAATCCAAGAGCAAGAAAGGCAAAGAAAAGGGCAAAAAAGGCAAGGGGAAAAAGGGAGGAAAAAAGAAGTGACTTCAAATAAAATGTATATATCAGACAGAAAAAATGTTAAAAAATTGCACATTGATTTCATATTGGAAGACATGTGAATAAAATCTTTTCTGCTTGAATAATTTCTTTTAACACATTTTTTACATTACATGGCAAAGTACATGGGAGCAACAACAGCACACAAATATCTGCAGCACAGGGTCTTGACAATTACACCATCAGCGTGAAAGGGTCATTTGTATAAGAGGATCAAGTCTAAATATAGCAATCCTGCCGTCAAAAACAGACTTGCACCCCCTGAAGATAAGTTGGCTACTCCATTCCTGCCAGCAAAAAAAAAATAAAAATGAACATACCCATAACAGGGATTTTTTACTTGCCTGTAAAATCCTTTTTTGGAGTACATTACAGGACACAGGATCCTAGTATTAACTGATTGGGTTACACAGCTACCTTAAAGTGGATGTAAATCCCATTCATGAAATCTGACCAAGGGACATATAGTGGATTTAAAAAGTCTATACACCCCTGTTAAAATGTCAGGTTTCTGTGATGTAAAAAAAATGAGACAATGATAATTAATTTCAGAACTTTTTCCACCTTTAATGTGACCTATAAACTGTACAATTGAAAAACAAACTGAAATCTTTTAAGGGAGGGGGATAAAAAACTAAAATAATTTGGTTGCATAAGTGTGCACACCCTCTTATAACTGCTGTGTTCAGAATTAAGCAATCACATTCAAACTCACGTTAAATAGGAGTCCATACACAACTGTCATCATTTAAAGTGCCTCTAATTAACCCCAAATAAAGTTCAACTGTTCTAGTAGGTCTTTCCTAACATTTTGTTAGGCACATCCTACAGCAAAAGCCATGGTCCGCAGAGAGCTTCCAAAGATTAAGAGGGATCTCATTGTTAAAAGGTATCAGTCAGGAGAAGGGTACAAAAGAATTTCCAAGGCATTAGATATACCATGGAACACAGTGAAGACAGTCATCATCAAGTGGAGGAAATATGGCATAACAGTAACATTACCAAGAACGGGTAATTCCTCCAAATTTGATGAAAAGACGAGAAGAAAACTGGTCAGGGAGGCTGCCAAGAAGCCTACAGCAACATTAACAGAGCTGCAGGAATATCTGGCAAGTACTGACTGTGTGGTACATGTGACAACAATCTCCTTCATTCTTCATATGTCTGGGCTATGGGGTAGAGTGGCATGACGGAAGCCTTTTCTTATGAAGAAAAACATCCAAGGCCGGCTAAATTTTGCAAAAACACATCTGAAGATACCCAAAAGCATGTGAGAAAATGTGTTATGGTCTGATGAAACCAAGGTTGAACTTTTTGGCCAGAATTCCAAAAGATATGTTTGGTGCAAAATCAACACTGCACATCACCAAAGGAACACCATACCCACAGTGAAGCATGGTGGTGGCAGCATCATGCTTTGGGGCTGTTTTTCTTCAGCTGGAACAGGGGCCTTAGTCAAGGTAGAGGGAATTATGAACAGTTCCAAATATCAGTCAATATTGGCAAAAAACTTTCAGGCTTCTGCTAGAAAGATGAACATGAAGAGGAACTTCATCTTTCAGCATGTCAACGACCCAAAGCATACATCTAAATCAAACAGATTACAGATCATTTCCTATGGGTCACATTCACATCTATATATTTTATGGAAAGGACCAGGGACCAACAAGTTGTGTTTTTGGTTCTGTAGCACCCTGGGGTTTAATCAGGGAGCTCCTCACACTTTTGCCAGGAGTGGTTACCCTGGTCAATTGCTAGAGATGCATTGATTTCTCCCCAAGTTTGGCCTGGTTGCACTTTTCTCTTCTACCTCTAGGTTGCCGGGTACTTGGTGGTACTAAATACGAGAAGGGCAACCCCGCGTCAGGTTATGGGTATATGGGGTCTCTCAGCCAATGGTCAGGGGTTTTCTTGAAACCCTTGGCCTGCTGGGAGAACCTGCATATTCGGGTGAGGTCAGGTGATCTACGTTCTGTGCCATCTGGACGGCTGTCTGGGTAGACGTGTCTCGTACACCCCAGGCTGCTAGGCCGGAGATTGGGCCTATCCCGGGGGCATCTGGCTGCTAGGCTGTGTGAGGGCCTATCCAGAAGTAAGGGAGCAGCACATGGTTGGGATTGCAGCTTGCAGTCCAAGCAAAAGTGACGGTTCTGCCGGCCGGAGAACCTGTCAGTGGTGGGAGGTAGGAGGGAAGCTGTCGCCACAAAGGGACCAAGCACCTTTACCAGGGACTACAGTGAGTAACTGAAGTACCAAAGCCACATTCTCAGCGAACAGGCACGATGGAGAACCCAACCAGCGGAGGTGATGCTTGCAGAGCAGCCATGTGAGTGTAAGCCAGAGGTCGAGCCGGTCAGCAGGGGTGAAGTTTGAAAAGTATCTGGAGTGCCAAGCTAGGGACCCAGCAGGGAAACGTGGGTGACACTTAAGGGAGGTACCACCGCTCAGTGTTGAAGAACTACAAGGAGAAGTTGTTTTGAAGCTGAAGGAACTGTTAGGTTTGAGTTAGGAACTGTTAAAGACTGTTGCCATAGGAGACAGCATTCCTGCATGTACAGATGTGGTACCTTGCTTGAGGCCTTTCCCTGCACAGCTGTCCTCCCCTTGAAGTCTCAGAGTCTGCCAATTGAATTTACAACTACTTAAGGGTGTCCTGGCCCTAACCCTCTTTCCCCCCAAAAATACAAAAGGACTGTTAAGAGAAATAAAACCTCTTTTACATCCAAGAAGTGTCTGGTGCCCAATAACTTTATCCACTTTGCACCCACTATGCCTCACAACCCATCACATACAGAAGGATGCCAGCTATCTTTAGCCCTGAAGGTTCTCAGACTAGAAGACTTTGTTACAGTTCCATGGACTTCAATGGATCAAATGTGTATTGAAAAACACAAAATGCACCTGGAATATGCATCAACTGCAACCTATCCTGCATAGGTGCAAACCAGGCCTAAAGGCAATTTTTAAAACTTCAGTGTTTAGGAGCGGAAAAAAAATAATTTTGTTTGCATTTTGGGAGCGATCTGCTGGCAGACCAAAAAGCTGACAGCTCCTACAAGCTCCTAAACGCTGCTAAACACCAGTTTCCAGCATTAATTATTTTTTAGCGGGCGGCTGCCAGCATCCTTAACCAGCGAATAGCTGGTTGTTAAGGAGCGGGCCGACAAGACAGCCGCCATGTCCTTATCCACTATTGTCAAACGACGGCTGGGCGGGACAGTCGTTCCGGATGGATGTCATATGATGTCCTCCCTAAACGCACCTTTTGTCGATGACTCCGTGTACTGGCCACTGCCGGTACCATGTGATCGCTGTGACCAATCACAGCAGATCACATGACAATGGATGGCTTCCTTTCTGTTTCAATTTTATTGTTTTAAAAATTAACAAACAATAATTTAAGCATAGGAATAACCCACACAGGGGCTAAATCATGGTTAATTATTACAAAGAGTGATAAAGAATATAGTCATGTCAATTGAGATAAAGGGATTCTGAAACACAGGGGTGTTAATAAAACACCAGAAATGCAAAAATGCAATGCCCCCAAATCTACTCAGTCACCTGGAGGGGAGGCTCTTCTCCTGCAACCAACCCCACTGGGCAGGGACTGCGTGAGATTAGAAAGAATAAGTGAGGGAACGAAGAAAAGAGCACAGAGAAGGGGCAAGGGGTAGGGAGGCAGGTGGTTCGGACTCGGAGGCCCCTAGGGGAACGGTCAAACAAGGCCTGAACAGGCTGGTTGGAGTGAAGGGAACTCAAAAAGATACATGGTTCCCAGATCTTGAGAAACTTGGCGTGTGAATCATTCACAATAGGACATTCGTTCATGAAGCTTCATTCCAGTCAGGCATATCTTCACCCCCTGGAAGGCTACACTGTGGGTCTTTCATGCATGGGCTATGGCCCATTTAGCTGAGATAAAGAGACATGTGGCCAATTTCTGCTGTGATGCATATAAGCCAGGGATTTTACAGTGTAATAGGGCCAACCAAGCATCCCTGCGTATGGTTCTATGAAAAAGGGTCTAGAGTAAGCCGAAAACCCTAGACCAGAACCCCACTAGTTTTGGGCTGGACCACCAGGTATGCAGGGCGCCCCCCCGCCCCCCGTTGTTCACAATTACAGAAACATCTGTCACTACTCCCGGGGTAAGGGTGAGCTAAATAAGCAGGGACCCAGTACCATAGGAATAGTATTTTGTAGGCTGCTTCAAGAGTGTTTGTGTTAACGGAGCATTTGGTGACAATTTTCCAAGCCTTACTCCAATCTTCCAGTTCTATAGGGGACTGGAGGTCCCGTTCCCATTGGAATATACTGTATAAGAGAGGGATGCTGATGTTATGCATCCATTCAGGGATGCATAGATAGCAGAGATGAAACCAGGGGGACATGTTGGCATGCATGTTCAAAGAAAGTCTTTCGATATGGATAGGTGGATATGAGGCGCAGGGCACCAATCCAATGCTTTAGTTAGAGGAAGCGGAATTGTTCCCTGGTTGGGGCGTCTTGTGTCTCTCGGACAGCGTCGCAAGATGGAAAGGAACAAGAAAAAAACGGAAATCTTGGACCCGCGTAAAGCCATGAGAAGGCCGGATAGCTTCCTTTCATTGTGTTGCTAGCTGTGATTGGTCAGAGTGATCACATGGTACAGACAGGGCCAATCACACCCCATCTATACCATGTGATTAGCTTTAGTCACTGAACAAATCAGTTTCCTCAGTAAAAATGGTTGCTTATACTAGTGCAATTCACTTTTTGTTTTCTTTTTTTTTTTTAATGCCTGCATTCTTTTGTTTACATTCAGCTGTCAGTGAGGGTAACGCTCCTTGATGAATGCCGGCACAAAAACGTGCTAAACGGTGGAATTAAAAAAAAAAAAAAAGTTTTTTTTGTTCAATGTTTTTCTGCAGTTTATAAAAGCTCCCAGTATGCATGGATCCTAAATGTTATAAAAGGAAAAAAATCTGCAAAAAGGAAAACTGGTCCATCACCCAAGGACATTAGCTAACCAAAAAAAATGGGCAGGATTGTATGGATTGCTTTGGAGGCCGCCCTAGCAAGCTTTTTTTGCCAGTGTCCAATCACCTGAAGGTAGCTGCATATAACCTATGGTCTAAGAAAGTCCTGTACTGTATGATAACAGTTAGAAGTTTGGGCTATACAAGAAAACATACATACATATTCACCTCCATGCTGCAGCAGACAGATGCTGCAGCTGTGCCATGCCATTTCTAAGCGCCAGGACTCGGCAATCACAATTGCTGATTGCTCAGTTCTCCATCAGCTTAAAAGAGAAGTAGAGAGACATTCAAAGAGAACTCTTTGAATGTTCAGTGACGGTAAATCAGAATTCCAATGACGGTCAAATTTCCAATCGAAAAATCCTTAGCAAATAGTGAGTATATCAACTTGTTAACAGTTCCAAGAAGTTAGTGTGACTTTGCTCGACAGACCCACCACCATAAGAAATGTGCGCTTACCAGCTGCACAGACAAGTAATGCCTGTGGCTAACACCCAGCCAGGGCCTTTTCCTCCGTTGTGTTCCGATATCGGTCCCATCACCGCATCTGTGGGGGGTCTTCTAGTCCAGACCTTTAACTGAACGAATCCTCCGCTATGAGCTTGTATACAGCTCAGTGCGTGATGGTTCGAACATGGCTCAGAAAGAAATAATAAAAAATGGCCATAGGTAAAGCCCGCTAGGTATTTAATGAATATTAAAAGCACAAACGCCTATTAGGCGTAAAGATAGCAACAGATAAAAAAAATATGCGGCTGGCCGGCTGCAATACACAAGCCTGTACTAACAAACAATGGGACGTATCGCGCGGTGACGTCAGCACGTCGCTCCTTCTGACGCATTTCGTCACAGGTTTGACGTCTTGGGGCACAGGCGGCGTACTGACGCACCGCTTAATATACACAAAACCAAGCCTCGTTCTGAATCGTAGGTGGCCAGCTATAGAATGCCATTTTAGATGAGGGAAGACAAGTTACTAATGCCAGAAGTACTCTACACATTAAGCCTAAAGGATCTGAGCCATAGTGCATGTATGTCTGTTTTAATACTCATCTAAATGGCCAAAGTGTCCCCACATGGCAAGACCGCTGTATCACAGCGGATTCGTCAAGGGACGGCATCTTGGAGATAGCTCTCAAATAATAATCCTAAAAAAATCGTCACTACCAGCACTAATCAGTAGCCAGCTATGACGCTACCTATAGACTTCTACATAAAGAAAAGAAACTATCAAACAATCTAAAGGTTTTATTAAAATCTATTCATGGATAAATAGCAAGCAAAGACAATCACTGTGTACACAACAGACGCCATATTGGTCGACCGATATCTGTGATACACACACAAGCTAAATAAAAAACTAAATATGAAACTAGACCACTTGTGGATTATTGCAACGCATCATCCATAGTGGTCGCATGGACCATGAACAAACATACAGACCGGCCGACATCAACAAGGTCAGTCGTCCCGGCAAGAAGCCACGGTCCATGTGATATGACAACCCATATACATATAATGTAATATAGACCATGTTTCATATGCAGAAATCGGCCGACATCCATGAAATCGGTCGACCCGGTACAAAACAAAGCCCATAAGGTAATGTAATGAAAGCTGACTTAACTTTACATTAAATTGGTGGGTGTGACATATCTGAATATGTCACACACCAGATAGGTAACAGATGATAGTATATCAACCACAACAGGAACTGGTAAAGTCATTAAGACTCATGACATGCTAAGATAGAAACATATCAAGCATGACACCAAACTAGTGAGGAAGAAAACAGAATAGTCAAATTGTTCATATAGACCAACATGGTCATTCGAACAAACGGATCTCAGCAAAGTCGGCCAATCCAGGAAAGAACCCAGCCCACGGAATATCGCACCCCTAAAAGGCAAGCAGATGGAAATGTGTCATCCAAATCAAGGACGGCAAATACCCATGACTAGTGGCCATAAAGAATTGAAGAGTTATTAAAAATCAAAATTAAATCCAAAATGGTATTACACTAGTAGATGGAACTATCACAGGAAACTGTGTACTCATCGTGATCCTTAAATGAGTGTCGCGTACCAGGTGCATAACCAAATTACGCTACACTAAGGGGAATACAGCCTCATTAAGGGCCGATGACAAACTTCACTATATGTAAGGTAACGTAAAAATCGTATGGCTAGCTCCCCAAGATTCAGATCGAGTTCACATTAAACCTGGTCACATCTCATCAAAAGAAACGCTAAACATATCACTAAATATGTAAAGGCCAAGCATTATCTGGGAATGCATTGACATCAACATCGATATTTAAACCATGGGGGACATAAGTCTTTATCCTATGTACCCATGCCATCTCAAACTTGGAAATACTTCTTACAAGACAACTGCCCCTGCAATGGGGGTTAAAATTAGTCTATTCTAAGAAAGATGGTATTGGAGGGATCCCTGTTATGAACCGTCAGGTAATGTTTAGATACCGAATATTTAGTGAACCCCATTCTAATGTTGTTGATGTGCTCGTCACGACGGACCTGGAGGGGGCCCACATACTGCAGACCACAAAGGCACTGCAGTAGGTAGACTACCCCCTCCGAGGAGCATGCAATGAATGGCATAATCTTATATTCTTTGGATGTAACACTGGAAATAAAACTAGTCGTCCTCCTAGTCTTACACCCATTTAGAGAGCACACTTGGCATCTTCTGCACTGGTAATAACCAGTGAGCTCCCCCCCCCCAAAAAATGAGGTTTGTTAGTGGGTGGGTTTAAGATGTTAGGAGCCAGTTTGTCTTTTAAAGACGGAACAACCCTAAAGACCACCTGAGGTCTAATAGGCAAAATGTTTTTTAGTAATCTATCGTTCCCCAGAATGTGCCAGTGTTTATTCACAATAGGTTTAATATTATGATGTTGGTTGGAAAAATTTGTAATGAAAAGGGACTGCTATAGTGTCACCTTTGTCCCGTGGGGGGGGGGGGGGGGTGTCTTTCTTTCAATAAATCTGCCCTATCCATCAGTCTGACTTAGTCCAACGTGTCAAACAGGGCCTGTTTTGTGTAACCCTTATCCAGGAATTTCTGTGCGAGTACTTCAGCCTGCACTAAAAATGTATCCAATTCTGTACAATTTCATTTCAGCCTCATATACTTGCTTTTAGGCACTGATCGAAGCCAAGAGGCATGATGGCAGCTTTCCACCGGAATATAGGAATTCCTGTCCGTGGACTTGAAAAAAATGTAGAGGTGACAAACATCTCACCTCTAACTGATATCTTCAAATCCAGGAAATTAATCTACCTACAGCTTGCCTCATAGGTGAGATGTATCCCCCTATTATTGTAATTGAGCGAGTCCATAAACACGCCCAGCGCGGCCCTGCTGCCATGCCATAGGAGAAGGATGAAGTCTATGTAATGCGCCCATAGGACCACCTCGAGTCTCCCCTGGGCATAGACGACATCCTCCTCCCACTGGGCCATGAACAAATTCGCCAGACTGGGGGACACCCCTGTCCTGGCGGTAAAATTGGCCATTAAACCAGAAAAAATTGTGGGTTGCAGCGAACTCTATAAGCTCCATGATGTATTCTATCTGGTCTGCCACAAGATTCGAGTCTTTGTCCAAAAAATATCTGACAGCACCCAGACCCAACTCGTGGGGGATGATTGTATACAGCGAGGTGACATCTGCTGTGACCAACGATATCCCCTCCTGTGGTCTCAATCCCCACAGGAGATTAATAACATGGCGCCTGTCCTTAATATAAGAAGGCATAGCACATACCAGTGGTTGCAAAAAGAAGTCTATATACCTGACCACCCAGGACGTGACGGAATCTATACCGCTCACTATGGGGCGTCCCGGGGGGCAAATAAGACGCTTGTGTATTTTAGGCAGATAATATATGATAGGCACTCTCGGTGCTTTAGGAACCAGAAAGTGACTTTTTGTTCAGAATGCTCAAACGGACCCCTTTCTGAACAATATCTTCCAATAATGTTTTGTATCTTCCACCCGGATTAGAGGGCAAAGGGGTGCAAGTATCCATATCACCTACTATCCTATTCATTTCGGTCATGTAGTCATTCTCGTCAAGGACAATTATTCCCCCGCCCTTATCTGCAGGTCGAATCACCAGCTCTTTATTAGCGCACAGTGACTCTATGCCTCTCTGTAAATCCCTCTTTGTCTTTGCTTGTTTCAACTTTAAATTATCTAAATCCCTCAAAACCACATCCCTAAAAACCTTTAAAGAGTGTACGAGAGCACCCGGAGGGTTGAACAGTGAGGCATTGGAAAGGCCAGAATGTTGATATTCAGTCACAGTCAACCTATTATCCCTGATGGGGTTGGAAATAAAATGTCGTTTAATATTCAGTTTATGAACGTATTTGTGGACATCCATATAGGCCTGAAATTTGTTCAAATCCTTCGGTGGAGCAAACTTTAGACCCTTATCTAATACTCTCACCTCAGTCTGTTAGTGCCTGGTAACTGAGATTATAAATCCCAGTTCCCTTTATGTCTTTTTCCTTTTTGGACTGAACACACCTCCCCCCTCTAGTTCCTCTCTTAATTCTACGGCTCTTTTGGTGCCTTGGTTGGGCCTGGGAAAACCCCACGCCTGTTGGTCATATCTATCTTGTTGTTCCATATGGTTAGGAACATAAGGACCATTGAGGTGGCCCATATTCCCACCATAGTTTGCTCCAGAATAATCTGGACATTCCACAGGGCCCCCTTCTCTCTTAATAGGAAGAAGGTATTATGAACAGGGATATTGTAATTTAACTCATTCTTCTCATATCCTTCACCATAATTCACCACCTGACTATATGTATCACCATTGTACCCATAAGTCTGATTAGGGACAAAACCCCACTGGTTATTCAAGGTGGGAACATGGTAAGGTGGCGGTCCCTGTTTCTAGCCGTAATGCTGGCCTTGACCGAGAGGGTGGTGGACCCTGGGTCCAACCTTGTTGGTGACCCCGAGGGGGGCCATGACTCCAGTTGGAATATTGGCCACGTCCCTGTATTGGAACAGGGGGGGACAAACCTTGACGAATCCGCTGTGATACAGTGGTCTTGCCATGTGGGGCACTTTGGCCATTTAGATGAGTATTAAAACAGACATACATGTACTATGTCTCAGATCCTTTAGGCTTAATGTGTAGAGTACTTCTGGCATTAGTAACTTGTCTTCCCTCATCTAAAATGGCGTTCTATAGCTAGCCACCTACGATTCAGAACGAGGCTTGGTTTTGTGTATATTAAGCGGTGCGTCAGTACGCCGCCTGTGCCCCAAGATGTCAAACCTGTGACGAAACGCGTCGGGAGGAGCGACGTGCTGAAGTCACCACACGCTACGTCCCGTTTGTTATCACAGGCGTGTGTATTTCAGCCAATAAATCAAAAATACGTGCGCTCATAATCTGTGTACAAATCTAATCCGAAACAGCTGATGTGTCCAGCGTCACCGACCTGGCGTGGTCCAACTCGTCCACCGTAGCTCATTTGTAACTGCCAATACCATCATTTTACCAGACTTGTTCCCACGCATACCACTTTAAAACAGTCCAGTTCATAGCAATCCTTTTTGCCAATGTTACATTTTACCCAACTGTTCCTTCGCTAAAAACACAATATTATACCCAGCATGTGCTCCTTGTAGCGCTACCAGGTCGGTGACGCTGGACACATCAGCTGTTTCGGATATCATCATTCCACGGTCCCCGCAGAGGGCTAAATCTGCTTGCACGTAAGACCTTGCCAACAGGGAGGTCCACCATTTAGGGTAAGGGTCCATCTTTAATTAGCTTTGGATTAAGTGAGAGTCTCATCTATACACTCCTCCCTTCTCCATTTATCTATGTGAGTTATGACCTGATAGATCGTGGATGCCTTCCCCTATTTTTATGAATTGGATATACACCCATGGAACTTTTCTTCTGTCGTATAGCTTATGGACTATACTCACTATTTTCACGTTTTTTTCACTGCTGATAAGCTTTTTTGTATTTATTGATATATTAATGTGATAACGCATTTAGTGTTGGATATTTTTAAGTTGTTCATTCATATGTGTTTTTTGCACACCTCATTCAGGATCTTTTATTCATGGCACTTTGATCGATGCACGTTTAATGAATTTTATTTGCATTTTCTCAATATGATTAGATTTGTACACAGATTATGAGCACACGTATTTTTGATTTATTTGCTTATTTTACACAGATATTGGTGTTTTATTCGTGCAGCTATAGTCTTGGGTTTGTATTTGATTTTTTAGCGCTTTTTTTAGCTTTTTATTTTTATGTGTGTATTTCAGCCGGCTGGCCGCATATTTTTTAATTGTTGCTAATTTATGCATAATAGGCGTTTGTGCTTTTAATATTTAATAAATGCCTAGCGGGTTTTACCTATGGCCATTTTTTATTATTTCTGAGCCATGTTCGCACCATCACGCACTGAGCTGTATACAAGCTCATAGCGGAGGATTTGTTCAGTTACCAGTCCGGACTAGAAGACCCCCCACAGATGCGGTGATAGGACTGTCAGTCAGCATCGCTCCTGGTCTGCTTCTCCACACTCATTGGGGCGATGAGCTGTAAAAGGGCCGTCTCAGCGGCTCTGAGACTGCCATTAATCAAGGCAGCTGGCGGATCCAGACTTGGGAAGTCGGGATGATGAGGTGCCTCGACTGATGGCAATGACGTCAGCGGAGAGCGGACTTCAGACCGATCTCTGCTGAAACGGGTCACAGGAGTGCAAAACGGATTGCACTCCTGTGACCCATAGGAGAAGCCCAGCCTAAAAAGCTCAGGCTGGACTTCTCCTTTAAAGCAGAGAGCAGTGACTGTCAATCACCATTCTCTGCTTTGCCTCACTGGAGCGCTGGGCCAGGCGCAACCGATTTCAGCTCTCAGACACATGCCAGGAGGCAGAGCCAACTGTCATTTAGGCAACTGGATGGATCCCAACAATATTGTCAGGATGCTTCCAGAGCCTGGAGCAGCTCTGTGACATCAGCTGAAAGCAGGTAATAGCCCACTATAAGTTGACTCAGTCACAGGAGAGCAAAAGTAGGTGCATTCCTTTGATCAAAAAGTGACCGGTATTGAAATGATAAAACACGCACAAAGATTTATGGGAAAGGTATACATTTATTCAGATTTCCACATGTAGCTCTCTGACAGAAAAAAACTGAATATAGACAAATTTGAAGCGGATCTACATGTACAGACACAAATATATACTTTTAACAGTCTCAACATATGGAATGTATTTACAGAAATAAACAACCAGTACAAAATCACTGTTAATTGTCTTGTTTACAGATATTGATTTCCCATCCCACTTTGTCTTTCTGTACACTTTTCTGTATACTTCCCCCAAAACCCCATTGTTACAAATATAATTTAAAAACCAAGCAAACATGGTGAGGGTTCGAGGTTTATAATTTTAATTTGGTTGTACACCACACAGACTAGAAGAACTAAAACAACATACATGGATCAAAATTAGTTTGGTGCAGCAAGGACCAGATAGATTTCGATCCTTGAATGGTCACCCTGGTTGGAAACTGCCAATAAACATGCCAGGGCGTTGAACTCTCAATGTCAAAATGATAAACATTGCATAATGAGTATTACAATAACGGTTTATATAAAATATTGTATACATCTATGCACAGCCCTACAATACTGCATCTTTTCAACAGAAATATAAAATAGATTCCCCAGGTAGACATTGCCTTGATTTATAAAGTTACCATGCCATCAAGTGACATGGTCAGTTTGCATTCACCGACCTTATGAAGGCATATTATGTTACTTCCAGTTGCTAGTTGTCTATTAGAAAAACGTGTGTCTCTATATCAGGGAATCTGACTCATTTTCACCATATAAATACTGGGGCTGTTGCTGTAGCATGTCAGCGAATGTGTTCAGCAAGGCAAATGTTTTGAATTCACCCAAATTATATAAATAGACACATTTTGCCTTGATAAAAGAATCCTAAACAAGAGGCCCTGGAGTGGACATTCGACAGACATTATGGGCTTATGCACACAGGCAGGAGAAAAAAAATACCACTGCTAGGGGCAGCTGGCTTTTTTATTTTATACCCATGAACACAGCTGCATGTTATTTAATGTGGCTATGCACATGCGTGTATTTGTGCACAGTGGTCAGGGGCGTTTGGAGAGGCGTTTATGCTCAGACACGTAAATTATGCATTTATGCATCTCCCATACCTGTAGGCCTTTTGTGAACAGAGTGAAGCCTGCCCCAAAACATTTGATATATTTTTCACAACTCCATCCTGTCCTCTTCTATAGGACGGATTAGCTGTTTAGACAAGTGCCTCCTAGTGGAACAAGAGAAAGCGCCACCATTCTGAGCCCTGCACCTGTGCATTGCCATCTTGTTGCCAAAGATTATCTCAATGGCTGCAACAATCTCTCTCCTGTCACAGCCACTGAGCTCATCTGCTCGGTGGACAGCACAGTGTGCATGTGCGGGGCTCGGAAGAATGACGGCACTCCTTCCTGTATTGCTAGAGGGTGATCATCAAAATGGCTGGTACATCCTAGAAAAGGAGGGAGCTGTGAAGAATATCATGTGTTCGTGCTAGAAATATCTAGCACGAAGATATGAATGGCAAACATCTGAAAACTGGCTCCCATTCATTTCAGTGTGACTTTTCACACGGGGGCGGTGCGCTTGTGGGACACTAGGAAAAGTCCTGCAAGCAGCATCTTTGGAGCGGTTTGGGAGCGCTGTATATAGCGCTCCCAAAATGCCCTGCCCATTGAAAGGAGTGGCCAGTGTGAAAAGCTCCGCAACACAGGCGCTTTTAACCCCTTATTCACACCAGTGGGGGTTAAAAGCACCCTGCTAGCGGCCGAAAAGCGCTGCTTAAACAGCGGTGAAGCGCCGCTAAAACGCTGTTCGTTTTAGCGGTGCTTTACTGTGAACGCTCGGCGGCCCCAGTGTGAAAGGGGTCTAAGACTTATTAAAAAAGGCAAATAGAACAGCAACCAATCCTAATTCAATTGAGTTTTACTTCTCCACCCCTTTAAGTATTAAAAAAAACAATTTAATTGGTTCCAAGTATGCAGCCAAATCGGGATAAAACTACTTTATGTTTCTTACATGTTCCCAATCACAGGGCATCACAAATATTTTAAAATCCTTGCTTACCTTTTAACATGTTTTTACCTGAGAACTCCAAGACTAAAAATCCTACTTGGTTCTTTCTATGTAATAAGGTGGGTTAGGAAGTTGTGTTTGCGATAATTAACCCCATCTGTACTTTACCTGCATATTTCATAATCACTTGTAAACTGGATGCACAGGACTGTCTGTTCCAAAGGGTTAAAGATCTGAGGCTAGGTGGTGCATTGTTGGTTAATGCACTTAAAGTCAGAGTTTGTCCCCATAGTTGTTCACATAGCTATCTACTGAAAGCAACAGAACCTTCCTATAGTATAGTTTGTATAAACAAGCGCCAAAAATCAATTAAAAAGGGTTAAAGAAAAAAAAAAAGGAGGAGGTATGCTGTGTGAATGGGAACACAAATCTATAGTGAGGGTCTCAATTTTGATTGGAAAGGTGGAAATATACTTTAAGTGCACCATTTTTTCAGAAGTGCAATGCAGTGATGCCACTAAGGTTTAGCAATGCAGCACACTGGTTGTATTGGTTTCCGGTGTTGATACAGAACTCTGTTGCTGCTGTAATTCCAAGATGCATCATGTAGGAGATACATAAAGGTGTCTTCCAATTCCAGCATATTTTTTAATCACTGAATAGAGTGCAGAATTGTTAGAACCTGTGTGTATGTCTCTGGTGTAAAGATTTCCTGTCCTAACACCGAATGGCAACGTGCCACCAGGACAGGTGATTGTTAATTGTCCTAACAAGGACATACAGATGGTTCTAAAAAAAGAAAAAAAAACCCTCCAAATTTTTTCCTACTCAGTCCATAAAATATTGCTAATGGATAAAGGATCACTGTTGCACTTGTCTGTACATAAAATGCCTCTATCATTTATACAGAACTATTCCTTCATGCAGGATTTTGAGCCTAACCACATGCAACATGGGTACACATAAGATATTAGGATATGAGATTGTCAGCATTTGTTCAGCCCACAAAATGGCTTCTCAAATAGTGTGTGAACAAATTTAAGTAACTACAGATAAGAAATGCAAGTGATACCTACAAAACCTCAGGCTACCAAACTAAAAACTGTAAAATGCATTAAAATATTTATAGAAATTTGGTGATGCCTTTTTTGAACAGCCTTTCAGTTTAGGAAATCATTCATTGATAAAATCAGTATAAATGTATACAAATTGCTAATAAAACAATCTTTAAAATCTGTATGGCTTGCAACCAAAATGGCTAGGGAAAAGCTGCAGTCTTCCCATATCTCACACTAGGTGATAGGCTAGTCTGTGTACATATACAGTGGTTTGCATACATTCATATTTTTGCAGCAGATAGGGAAATTAGAATTGCCATCAAGTAGAATTATATGTACTGGACCTTTTTGTTTAATGCGGTCTATTAAGTTTCCTTTACATTTTTGTAGGCATAATACAATGGAAAGCATTCAAAAATTTTCACAAAATATATTACATCAGTATTTCTACAATACCTATTTTTTACAAAATTTTTCCTCATTAAAAAATTGATCTAATTTGCACATTAGAAAACATTTGTATGATTAACGGGAAGAGTCACAGTCTACCACTAGATGGAAACTCTACCTTAAAAACAGACTGTACATCAAAGTTTAAATGTATGTTACATGAGTAAAGTTTTTATTAACTGTCTAAAAATGTACCTAAATACAGATTAGCTGTGTTCGCAAGACCACCAAGATGCTCTGGAGGATGTAGCTCAACCAAAGAGCTATACACCTGTCAGTTAAAACCACATGCAATATGTCTACACCCAGTCATAGCACTGGCTTAGCTCTTGCTATGCAAATATTAACTACGTATGTTCATTAACAAAGATGGGTAAAACAAAGCAGTTTAAGAAACAAAACAGCTATATTTATGGATCCTTTTTTACTGTTTAGGAAAGTGTTAAACAGAAAACATATATGAACCCTTTTTTTACATTAATAAGTATTTCTAATGTCATAGAAATAACCTCATCTGTGTTTAATTTATATAAAGGCCTTATTTATGTTCATATGTGTATTTTAATGTAAGTTTGACAGTTTGTTCATTTTCACCGAAAACAAGTCTTTAGATGGCGTATGTGGTTATCTCAGCAGGTGTTAACTAGGTTCTTGAGTTAACTTGATAGAATCGGAATATGGAATACACCGATAAAAATATGGAACCGCAAACAAATAAAAATGAGTCAAAAATTACCCGTTAAGAAAATTACAGTACCTCAGAATGCATATACACAGAAAATACCCTTGTATCATTTCAAATTTTTTCATAAACTGGATTGACCAATGCCTGATATCTTATTTTGCGCGTCCCTGTGCAATGGAGTTTTATTTAAGAGCACGATTTAAGCAGCCATTATAGCTTAGCTCACTGCTAGGTCAACAGAGAGGATTGCTCACCCTGACAGAAGAAAACATATGCCAATTACTCTGATTATGTGAATTGTACCACTGTAACTCAAGAAATACTAGGTAAAAAATTTGCCTATTTTGTCTAAGCTAAAAGCATTTTGCTCAGTTCTTATTCTATGAAAAATCAGCTATATATTAGGGGAAGTGTAAAGAAAATACTATATTACCAGGTAAGCATTTCAGGGCACATTAAAAAGTTTATAGCTGTAAAGTGTGACATATTAGAGGCATTATAAACCTTCCTGTCTGTACCTTATGTTTTTCACAAGATGTGGATTGATCATGTAGTTTTATGGTCCCATTTGCTGCTCTGTACACACAGCCTATAGTAGAGAAAATCTTCAAATTTCTGTGTCAGAATTTTCAGTTTCTGTTCAAACACACGGTTTGGCTCTGCACATATTAATACATGACCTGTGTCTATAGTGTGAGAACTGACACTTCCTATGAAGGAACTATCCCACTGTCTTTCAGTCTAGTACTGGTGCAGGCAAGTGCTAAACAGTAATGAGATCACATTAGCATGCCCACATTTGTGATGCCATGAAATGGCTAGGCATGCACTGGATGCTGTGGGACCCGGAGCAAGAAGTTTACGCTCTCTCTGGTGAATAGGGTAAGGCTAGCTGCAGCAATACATGTATATATGGGAACTGATCAGCCATGACACTGCAGCCACAACCTGTGAGCCCATCATTACAAGGTAGGGAAAACACCGTAACTATAACTATGCCAATACATAGTTTAAACAAGGAAAACATTTGAAAGTGTACAATGCCTTAAAAGCAAAACTTCAGGCAAATAGGCTTGAGTTTCAAAGACAAGAGTACACATGTAATGGTTTACCAGTTAAGCAATAGTTTGGTCATCAACAAGCCTCAGATTGCAAAATGGAGTAGCAGCGCACAAATTACATCTTTCTGCTCTCTCTCTCTTCCATAAAACAGACCCAAACTTCTGACTAACAGCACTGTATAAAGCAACAGAGCTCTGGCTGGGTCAGAGAAATGCATTGCAGCTCTCGCCCATTCTGACTGCCGCTATGCAGGTGATAACAGGAGACTGGCATCAAGACCAAATTCCAGTGATTTTACCAAACCTATTTAAAAATAGTTTTTATTTAATTTGCCGTAAAAACTTTTTTTCTGAATCCATTAAGGGATACAGCTTGATATTTCTAACAGTAGTAGTTGTTTTGGTTTGGTAAAGTCCTATAAAACTAAAACTAAAGGCCAGGCTGCATGAAGCTATAACCCCCCCTACCCACCTCATATCTGCTTAGTTGTAAAAGCTGTCCAAAGAGTAAATGATAGCATATGAAGGAAGGCTGCTGTGTTGCCCAATGGACCCCCCAAAAAAAGAAAATTATAGGGACTTCCAAACTATTTTCTGTATCATGCATTGAGGGACACAGCTTGGTAAGCAACCTTAGGATGTCCAAAAACAGGCCAAACTCAGGGGCAGGAACAATCAAACACAGGTGAACAAGAATAAACTGCCCAGGACAGAACAGACTATTTCTGTCACCACCGCAACACTCCACAATTTTTGATGTAAGCCAGAGCTGTAACACATTCTGAATAAACCCAGACTAGGTGACAGGTTAGAAGTGGGCCCCAGTGAAGTAACTGAAGATGAATTGCTCTGCAAGCAACAACACTATAGAGACAGAAGGTGCAGAACAGAAGGTGCCCCAAACGAGAAGTCTGGCATCTGGCATATAGTGACCATATTCCAATGTAAGGAGAAAAAAAAAGCAAAAAAGCCGTATGATAGCAAGGACCGAAGCATCTTAAGATAAAGTCAAGATAAAGACTTGATGTGTTCTACACCATGAGAATGTTTTGTTACAAAGGTCTGTTGTGGAATCGAGAAAACTGGACTGCTTCAACAGTGGATACTTTCAATCACAGTGATCTCATGCAGCTCCTTAGGAAAAAACAGAAGTTGGGTCTGAAGTTGCTGACGCTTAGTCTGTAGTTTTTCAGCTTCTTTCTGTAGCCTTAAAGGTACCCAGGATAAGACCCAAAATACTCCAAGCAATGTGATGGAATCAGAGAGTGTCTTGATGTTCACTATCTGTCCTAAGTCCTCCAATGTCTGCATCACGAGTGGAGTACATCATCACTGAAGTGCAAGGTCAGAGAGGTCTGTTTTCATAGCATCAGATCTTCCAGGTATTAGATAACTGGAATATCTCTGAGATGAAGACCCACAAAAAGAATGAGAAGCTTTGTGAATACCCCTAGGGGGAGGCAAGACCAGAAGAAAAAGCCACAAATGGTGGTTGCTGCCCATGACAAAGTGGTAAAACCGCAAGTGATCTTGAAAGATGGGTACAATATGTGTAAATACACATCCTTTATGTTGGCAGATACTAAGAAGTATTTGCATTGAATGGATGCAATAATGGAATAGAATCTATTCAAAAATTTTGAAGACGTACTACCTCTTGCACCCATGTGTTGGCTATGTGTGAATTCCAAATCTCTGCAAATTTTATCAGATGTTTTCCCGCCTCAGATGGACTTTATAGGAGCAGACCTTCATGCGGAGGCAGATTTATACACAGGTTTGGATCCTTGGTATGCCACGGACACTTAAAACCCCCTGAGCTCCAGCGTGAGGCAGATGATTTGTAGGTCAAGGAACAGCAGCCAGACTTGCATCTAGCAAAGGGATGGCACACCAGGAACCACTTACGAAAAAGGAACTGTTTGCTGTGGGTGAACTTTTAAGTGTATGAGAACTGAACCCAGATACCATGAAAGAGGAAGGAAACACAGCCTTAATTATAAAGTATACACATTTCTACTGTGGGTGGTATGGGGTCACCCCCTCTAGGGTAGGGAGGGACTCTTCATCTGACAAAGCAGCCTTTGGATCATGTCAGGACCAGAACAATTATCTCTGTCAGAATCTACTGGAAGAGACGGTGGTGAAAGTTTTAAACTACCTGCTGTGTGATGGACCCTAGCAACCTTGGCAGAATTCTGTCCGTCTCATCTGAGAACAGGAGATCCTATTTGTAATATTAAAGTTGATATTAGTTATTGTAAAGCCGCCTTTGTGTCTGTGCAGCAGGATGGTAACAATCACAGAGCAATAATCAAAAGCCAGCAAAAACAAAAAAACTAAAAAATCTGGCTGCAGTAAACTTAAAACTGTTTTACCGGACATGGTAGTCCAAATCCAAGTGCAAAAGTGCTTTACATGCGCCCACACTGCCACCTCAGAAGTGCTGTGTCATTAAGGTTGAAGAGATAAGGAGGTGGGAAATTTAAAATGGCGGTTTGGGCATAAAGAGTGCCTAGCCACCAGAGTAAAAACAGAATGTACTCGCCTCTGCAGCCTGAGACTGAATAAAAAGGAGGGTATACAATTCCAAAAATAAACCCAGCTTGTACAAACCAAAACTATATAAAAAGGTGTAAGGTAAAAGAGCTCAGCCAGTGTCAGCCTAGTCATGTGCAAACAGCCTCAAGGGAAATGGAAGGAAAAAGCCTTAACACAACCTATGGTCTACTAGCCACAAGAATGCAGTCTTCCGAAGCAGGGACAAGAGCACTGCCACAGCTCAGCTCTGTTCCCAACAATTCAGCAAGGAATCCCCAGATAAACTGGCCTGACTTTAATAGCAGAGTCCTGTGATAACCAGAAACCAGATGGGTTGTCACTGCCAACTGCTGGCCTATAACAGAACACCAGTATACTTAAATTTGGAAAACCTCTGCTCAGTGGTTAACTGGAGAAGCTTCCAGGATTTCCAATATTGGGCTTGAATGTACCAGTAGCTGTTGAGTAGAAAAAAAATCATCTTATGCAAGCAAAAAAATAAAGGAGGTAGAAAAGACACATTCAATCTCCTAAGGATACTAAACGGAACTAAGCAGTATGAGGAAACAGTTTTAAAGGGGTTGGCTTCAGTTGTCTACTTGCCTAGTGTCCATGTCTCCTCTACATGACAGTATATTCCAGAACTGCTTACCATCATCAAGCTGTGTCCCTCAATGGACAATAGAGAGACTACATTTAAAGAATTTTTTAAAATCAATACATAAGTACTTTAAATAGTGTCTAACATATATGCCTGGGGATCCACATTAAACCATTTCACAGAAGGCTGATTGTCACAGACAAAAATCACAGGTCTGTATGTGGTGATAAGCCAATGTAGTATGACCCTAGATATAAAACTGAGCAGCATGCTCACAGCTAAGCACACAAATAAAATATATAGTTAATTGTACAATTTGTTCAACATTTTACAATTCTATAAAACCAGTCTTTTGATCAAGGTAATATCCGTGTGCTCTGCTCCTTTGTGACCAGATTCACCAGTGCTTGAATATCACACTGTGCAAAGTAATGCAGCTCCTACTGGCTGCAGGTGACGGCCCTCTATTTCTCAGTGTGATTCTGGTATGCATGCTATTAGAGAAATTTTTACAAAAATTATCAGTATATTTGATGACTTGATGAATGCTGTTGGAAAGTACATTACAATTTTGTATGCTTTTAACATTTTTGGAGTGAATGGACTTTCCTGAACAAAGACCAGATTAACTGTTAGAGATTTGTTCAGGAAAATGTTTACATCCTGCTCCTTCAAATGTTCACATTACTGTGGTCAAAAACAAACACCACTTTGAGCTAACTAATGATTAGAAGATCAAATGAATGTTCTCATTTCAAACGAATATGTATAGTATATGGCAGCTTAAAGGGGTTGTAAACCCTCATGGTTTTTCACCTTAATGCGTTCTAAGCATTAAGGTGAAAAACGTTCTGTGGTGCTGCAGCCCCCCCCCTCCCCCCAGCCCCCGTTTTACTTACCTGACCCCGATCTTTTTCCGGCCGGGAACGAGCACACCAGCACTAGCTGGTGTCTTGTGTCCTGATTGGATAGATTGATAGCAGCGCAGCCATTGGCTTCCGCTGCTGTCAATCAAATCCAATGACGCGGCGCCAGAGCCGAGTCCTGTATTCTGTGTGAATGGACACAGATGCTGTACTGGGGAGCACGCCCGCATGGGTGTCCACCAAGGAGCGCGCTTCTCCAACATGGACACTCAATGTGGGGAGGAGCCACTAGCGCCGCTGAGGGACCCCAGAACAAGAGGACCGGGGCCACTCTGTGCAACACAAAACCAAATGTAACAGTTTTATACTGGTTTGGACTTTGACTAAAGCCCAACTTTGGGAAAAGGAATAGCTATCCCTTTTAGTGTTGCTGCAAGGATTAAGTGCTTGTTTAGGCAGTGGTCTCCATACTGCGGCCCGGATGTGGCCCTTTGCTTGCTTTTATCTGGCCCTTGGGGCAGTATTTAATTCACTGACACCAACAATGGGGCACAATTCCGCGCAATGACACCAACGATGGGGCCCAATTACACCAATGATGGAGAAAAATTCCTCCCAATAACACCAACAATGGGGCCTAATTCCAACCAATGATACCAACTTCGGGGCCCAATGATACCAATGATGGGACATAATTCCTACCAATGACACCAAAGATGGGGCATTGTTTACGCCTACTGATGTTGGGACATTTTCTATTGCCGGTGGCTACAGTCTGGCCCCTCCTAAGGTCTAAAGGACAGTAAACCGGCCCTTTGTTTAAAAAGTTTGGAGACCCCTATTCTAGAGGACTGTAAAAGAAGTTTTACTTACCTGACTCAGAGGAGCCTACTGGAGCGTAGGATTGGGTAAGCTAAAACTGCTTTACCAGTTCCCTAGGCTAAACAAGCAGTTAACCCATGCAGTGCAGGGACAGCCCCACTGCAAGGGAGGACTCTTACTTTTTTCAGCATTTCATATTCCTGATGTGTCTGCTGTACCATGTACTTCTATGGAAAAAAAAAAAAAAAAGCGTCCTGTCCTCTTTGTATTGCTTACAATGTGTGAAATCTGATATTCCTGTCAGTTCCTCTGCTTTCCTATCAAAATTGACCACACTAAGCGGGAAAGAACAGCGTGGTCAGTTCTCTAGCTAGGCTGGAAACAGAGGGAATGCAATCACAAAAAAAAAAAAAAGTCCTGGACATGACCATAATGTCAATATTCTACTCAAAACCAAAAAAAAACAAAAACAAAGTCTGTATAGTCACTAATCTATGAAGCTTACAAAATTTACAGCTTAACCACTTCAGCCCCGGAAGATTTGGCTGCTCAATGTCCAGGCCATTTTTTGCAATACGGCACTGCGTCGCTTTAACTGGCAATTGCGCGGTCGAGCGACACTGTACCCAAACAAAATTGACATCTTTTTTTCCCCACAAATAGAGCTTTCTTTTGGAGGTACCTCTGCGTTTTTTATTTTTTGTGCTATAAACAAAAGAAGAGTGAGAATTTTGAAAAAAAACAATATTTTGTACTTTTTGCTATAATATCCCACTTTTTTTTTTTCAAAAAAACGAATTTTTTCCTCAGTTTAGGCCGATAAGTAATTACTCTTCTACATATTTTGGTAAAAAAAAAAAAAAATCGCAATAAGCGTATATTGTTTGGTTTGCGCAAAAGTTAAAGCGTCTACAGAATAGGGAATAGATTTATGGCATTTTTATTATTTTTTTTACTAGTAATGGCGGTGATCTGCGATTTTTATCAGGACTGCAATATTGTGGCGGACAAATTGGACACTTGATACATTTTTGGGAACACTGACAATTATACAGCAATCAGTGCTATAAAAATGCACTGATTACTGTATTAATGTCACTGGCAGGGAAGGGGTTAACACTAGGGGGCGATTAAGGGGTTAACTGTGTTCCCTAGGTGTGTTCTAACTGTAGGGGGGATGGGACTGACTAGGGGAAGAGAGAGATCGGTGTTCATACTTTGTATGAACACACGATCTGTCTCCTCTCCCGAGAGAACTGGGAACACTGTTTACACACACCGATCCCGGTTCTCGCTGTGTCAGGAGCGGTCGTGCCCGCCGAGCACTTGCATTGGCTCCCGACTCACGCTGTGGGCGCACCCCTAGTGGCCAAAAGGTGAAGCTACGCAAGGCAACGCCGATTTGCCCAACCAACCTGCCTCAGTAAAACTGCCGTGGCTGGTCCAGAAGTGGTTAAAAGGTGAACTCTACGTTCTACTGAAATGTGTGTGCTTTCTGGATTACACCAAAAAATAATGTCCATGAAATACATAAATTTCATTTGTTGCAGCTGCATTATAACTTGCCAAAACATTTCAAAGGCTCATTGGCCTGTTATTACAAAAGTTATGTAGTGTTCAAACCAGCAGTGCACATTGTACCCCAGTTGTTCTTGTACTAGTTCATAAACAATCCAAATACATCTGGAGAAGTGGAAAGTTTGTACGAAACGGACCATAAAATACATAATTCAAAAGCGAGACAAAAAATATGCTTGGTAAATACAGAAATATTTATGCTAGGATGAGAAACCCTCGGAGGACTTGTTAAAGAAAATGGTTTTCCAACAAACCATTTTACCGACAGTAATGTGCTGGATAAAAGTCTAAAACTATAACACATCACTAGTTTGAATTTGAGAATGCAGTTTTACATTATAGTTTAACCTATATTAAGTTACAGGAAGAGACAATTGCTGACAGTGAAGATAAGTTTAAAAAAACAAACTGCAGGCAAACATCTAAATTGATGGCTAAAAAACACATTTACCTTACCAACCGCAAAGTATCCAGTGCCTACAGTGGTAATATAGTTAAGAAGTACAGCTTGAAGATTTTATTAATTATATTGCTAATTCAGGAGCAAAAATGTTTTTACATTTTGCCTTATGTAGGTAGTTGTGGATTCAGCAACTCATTATTTGGCTTGGACATGAATATTTATTCATTTAAAAGGGGGGTACAATTTGCACTTTGCTATTCTTTTTGCACTCTTGGCTTGAACACACTGTACACCTTTTTTAGTTGCCTTGTAGTGAAATGTGGTACCCAATAGCTTTCAAATGCAGCACAATGCATTAATAAGTGTCTAGAAGACAGCTTGTAAGCAACTGTAAAAAGCTGACACACTATGCTGTAACAGTAATCATAGAAGTCTAACCGTATTTGTCCATGCTCTGCAATTCTTATCTTGGTTGGACCACACCATTTACTATTGGGCTTGTTTACTGGACATGAAGATGCAGTAGAGGTCTCCTGATATTTATGTTCACAGGCAACTGGGGTTTCCAAAAACTAAAAGCTCAATACATACTAAATGAGTAAATTTAACTCTTTGCTGTAGCCATCATGACCAGATATGAGAAACTCAAGAGCTTAAAATAAGAAAAAATAAATAAAATTATAAATAAAAACAACCCACAAACCAGCCTCTAGCTCACTGAATCCCATTAAAAAAAAATGTCAAACATTTTAAAGGAAAATAAGTATTTAAAAAGATAAATGTTCTGAGACTATAAACAATATCTTTGTGTGTCAGTAACATGTCATGTCTGTGCCATTATCTACAATTGGAATAGGTAAAAATACCTCATGAATATTAAAGTTTCCTCTGGAGCAGAAGTCCTGTTCCCTTAAATCAACTGATGGTGTTGTCCATCTTGATCATTCCTTGAAGTGAAGAAAGATGAAGGGCTTTCCATAATTCAGATATATTCTGTAGGTTTAGACAAACCATTCTGAAAATGGTACTGTAGGCACACTGCTGCCTTCTTGATACCTGGTTGCATAATATGAAGGACCTTGCCAATAATGAGAGGAGGAAGTAGTAATTGTTCCTTGAAAGGTTTAGTCTATAACTCCTCATAACATTGGTGGTCTATGATGCACATAGTATATTGCACTTTATTCAATTCCTGTACTTTTGGGACAGATGTAAGATGGCAAACCAAATGCAACCTAAATTAGAAAAGTGCTCAGAACAGTGATAACAAATAGAAAAATGTGTGCATCTGTGTGTGTAACCTTGAAGTTAATTAAAATTCAGTAAAAACTTGTTGCAGACATAATGGAGCTTCACATGAACTGTTCCCCTTGTGTGTTGGACAGAGGTTTCCTTAGGGGTGAGTAGTGGGAAGCAGAAGTGCATAAAATGAGAAACCAGTAGCTACTAAGTTCAAACACTGGTTGGGGACAGCTGTTTAGGGGGGGCAAGGTCCAACAATGCCTGGACGGTTCCTGCCACTTCTACAAGTCCGTTCTCTTCAAGGATGTGGAGAGGCAAACATAGGCGGTCCTGGGTTGAAGTAGTGAGAAAAGAAAAATAGAAAAAACAAAAAACAAAAAAAAAAAAACATAAAAATATACTCAGACGCATGGAGATGTTAAACTAAACCATAAATTAACAAAATAAACGTATAAATAAAAGAGGGGAAAGAAATGTGATGGCAAGAAAACTAGATGAAAAATCAACACACTATGCACTGGGAATGTAGTTGGCAAGAATATGAACAAAAAAATGCTATTAGTGTAATAATTAGTGTACAGTTGGAGGCAGTTGTAGAGGATTGCAGAGGAAGAGTTTTTCCAAAGGTCAGGAACTATGTAAAAGATATAGAACAGAGTCCTATTCCCCATCTCAGAGACCATAAAGAGCTGGAAGAAAAGATGGAAGCGACTCATGTGAAGTCTATTGCAAAATTTATTTAGAAAAGTTAAACTGAAAAACAAAGTGCAATTGGCAAAACAGAACATTATATACCAGTGCTCTGCATTCTCCATATTATATACTCCTTGCTGTCTACTAACAGACTATGCTCTAGGTCTCTCTGCCAAAACTGGACATTGAACCTAGTCACAGCTCCGTACACTGCAGTAGTAATAATTCCGGCCATGTTTTCCGTCACATCAAACTACCAGCAGCTACATGCTATAAAAAGAGTGCAACTGAAAACTGGCATTTAGCTAGGCCCAACCACAACATACCTCTTGCCCCCCTTTTTTTCACCGACAGATGACAAAATCTGACAGTGCGTGTGTGTGTGTATACATATATACATATATACATACACATATATACACACACACATAGGTTAAGATCAAGTAAGGCACACAATCCTGTAAATTCATCCCCAAGGTACTGACCATTTTTGTGTTGAAGTCTTGTTAAACTGTATGTATGCAAGCTTATGACTTCCATTCTCAAGTAACTCGTAAAATCAAATCTGTTTTATTCTACACATACCTTTTGAAGAATGAATAAAATACCACTAAGTAAAATGCACTCAAGTTTACTGTTGGTGCTGCTATACTTCTTTATTAAATGGTTGTGCTTTAGGATATCTACCATAACGCTGCATGACACTGTAGAAGGCAGCCATATTGTTGCTTTTTCAGGTTTACTTTTAACTTTCAATAGTTTGCTTAGGCCAAGCTTGAGAAAACAAAGTAAACCTGGAGTTTGACATTACGTAGGGAAAAAGGCTCATCTATATATAACATACTTTCACCTAAGCAGCAAAAAGGGTCGCTGGTTCGAATCCAGACCACAACACCATCTGCCTGGAGTTTGCATGTTCTCCCTGTGCCTGCCTTGGTTTCCTCTGGGTACTCCGGTTTCCTCCCACACTCTAAAGACATGCTGGTAGGTTAATCGGATCCTGTCTAAATTGTCCCAAGTATATGTGTGTTAGGGACCTTAGGTTGTAAGCTCCTTGAGGGTAGGGACTGATGTGAATGTACAATGTATATGTAAAGCGCTGTGTAAATTGACAGCACTATATAAGTACCTGAAATAAATATTGTGAGCTCTATTTAAATATTTTTTCATCAGCTTTGTTTCTATGCAGTTTTAGCACACAACTTTAGATCCAAATTTCAGCATACATAAGGAGATCAGATTCATGTAATTTCTAAGCTTTCATACCATTTTCTCACAGTTTCTTCTATGTAGCCCCCTAAACATATTGCTGTGTTGTAGAAAGCCAGGATATACAATCAGTTTGCCATGTATCATGAGAATACTTCTACTGTATGACAAAATTGTTGCACACAACCAAAGCATTTTTTGCAAATGCTCAAAATTTAGGCCAGTTGAAATTCAGCTCATGATGAATTAGTCCCTTTGCTAAGAGCTTGAATTTGACATGGAAGAAACACATACTGATTTTGTTTTTACTAATAAAATTTAAAGAAGTGTATAAGAAACCTTGCTCTCAGTAACCAGATCCATTTTCTGGTTTGCCAATGCCCACCATTTATTTTTGCCGCAAAAAATTCTAGATTCCTGGTTGTTAAGTTGCCCTTAATTAAAATAGTTTGGTAACATGCAGTTAATAAAGCAAGAACAATGTTTGAAGTTCTGATCTGAATGTTTGTTTTTCGGAAGGTGACAAAGTATTTGAGAACGTGGATCAGTATGGCAGCCAGGCTACAAGTATTTTCAAAAAGATAATTAACATTACTTAAAGCATCACTCATGACAGGTGTCTTTTAAACAGAGAACTGAATATGTATGATGTTAAAGGGTATCAATTTCACACACTAGTTGCTTAAAGTGGAACTTTATGCTAGGAAATGAAAGTGGGCGGACAGGCAGGAGACATGCTTTGTCTCTTTTGCATTAAAGCTACCTACCTGCCCATGTACACCATGTACAGTAAGCTGCGCACGTGCAGCTCAATTCACAAATTCAGCAATGCCAAAGCCAATGGAACTCCCATGCACGTGGGGAGAGACGTAATCTTGGCCCGTCCAATGACAGCGGCTGGCAATCGTGACCCTAAAGCAGGCCACTCGAAGATGCCAGTGTCTGGCGGGGAAGTGTTACTAAACCCAGTAATATGAAAAATAGTTCATCTGCGCAAAATTGCCCACAGCTTATAAATCTTCTTTATACATTAAAATACTGCCACTATATACCTTTTTGGATGATCTGTATACCACGGTTACATGATAAACTGCACAGTTTCTCCAGTGCTGAGAGTTCAGGTAGGAAGAGATTTCTACTACAGCCTGTATATACGCCCACATGTGTGATGTCAATATCATGTGACCTGGCTAGCTCTGAGAACAAGTAAATGTTCTCTCCAGCATAAAAAGACAACTGAGCATGTGCAGGTCGGCTACCCTGCCTGTGTTAGCTGGACATCCCCAGATACAGGAGGGGGAGGATCTATGCATACAGGATAAAAACAGCCTTTTTACACAATGCAGAGAATTAACCCCTTAGGTTCCACAGTGAGTATAACAAGCATGCTATGCTGCATATACAGACTGATTTTACTGTTGTGGGTTTAGTAACACTTTTAGGTGAGTAAAGTTCTGCTTTAAAAAATAAGCCAGTGTTTACAAACCAAAAACCCTGCTTACTCTTTGGTATTCATAAAATGCAGGCTGCTGTGTAAAGCTTGCTTTGTCCCATGGAGTATTTTCTGCATTGAACTGCAGAGTACAATCTGCTTCCAGGAGAGGCTGATCAAATGAGAGGCTGATCAGTTAACATACTGTAATTGGGCTCTCCTACTCCTGACACTTTCTTACATGCATTGTTGAAATGAACTGCGCTTCAAAGGTTTCGAAATTCTAAGGTTAGGTATAATGCACATTTTTGAAACATACAGCTGTGCTTTAAATACATAAACAAAAACAATTGTGTATAAATGTGCTGGTCTGAAAAAGACAAAAAAATCTAAACAAATCTCCTAGAATGTCCATAAAATGTGTGTATAAAAGTGACAATAACCTTATCCAAAATCAACTCTTATGTTACCCAAAACCGCTCATATGTTGCACACAAATAAATAGCAAAATACCAAAAGTATAAATAGTCCCAAGTGAAAAAAAACACACAGTATAGTAACAGTGTAGTATAGTAAAATAGTAGTGCAAAATCATGCTTCTTCAATGAAAGTTTGCTCCAAGTGAAACCACACAACCCTCTGCCTTCCCCTAGTGGGTAAACGCTCACCAGCAAAAATAAAAGACTAAGCTCACCTTTTGAAAAAAAAAAATAATAAATGCATTTTTTTTTTCAGGTGAAAAAAAAAATGCAAAGAAAGAGCATTCATGATTTTTAGTCTAAGGCGCCTGCATAGCATTGCTTTTGTGATCAGCAAATAACTGGGGCAATGTACAGCTCCTGCAGACTCAGGATAGCTGTCTGCCTGTACCTCTGATATGGGTATGAATGATGCGACCATGTAGGTGGAGCCCTGCACGGCCGCACTGTTTTTAAATTGTGACAGTGGATTCAAGGGGTTACAGGGAGGGGAGTGAGAGGAGAAGGTGCAGATTTTGGAACATGAAATATGTTCCAAAAGTGAACTTATCCTTTCACCCTTACCACAAAGATCAACTTAGCATGTTGGCAGGCACCAGGATTTAAGAACATCTTCAATCTGCTCCATCTTGTACATGCAATCAGAGGAACCACATTTCTTGATGACAGCTTCACAACCACATTTCTTGATGACATTTACTCAAAGGATATCCATCTCTCAAGCTCAAAAAGAACAGAAGTAAACCATAGTGCTCACCATCAAAAGACACTTTAATAAAACTAGTAAAAATGCACATATAAGATAAAACCAATAAAGGCACTTCTGAATGGCCTCAGGCAATATGAGATTCAAAGCTGTCCGGGAGTAGTATGAGGATTGGTGAGGGTACATTTCTGGAAGTGAAAATTCACCCCTCTAGGGGAAGGTGGAGGATTGTTTCTTTACACTTGGAGCAAACTTTCATTGAAGTGTGATTTTGCACTACTGGGGATTTATTTTTTTCTTCACTTGGAACTATTTATACTTTTGGACTTTAAATATTTTGTAAATTTATTTGTGTGCAACATATGAGCTGTTTTGGGTAAGTTATTGTTGTCACTTTTTTCTTTTTACACATTTTTGATGGAGATTTTTATTGCAACGATTTATCAAATTTGTATAGATTTTTAGAGTTTTCAGAGCCGACCATTTATACACCTTTAGATCATTCAGGGTGCAGGCAGCTAGTTAGAAATCCATAAGAGCTGTTGCACACATTTTTTTTTCATCACAAACTGAAAAAAATAACAGTTACATAGCAGCATTATGGCCAGAGGCGTTGCTAGGGGGGTGCAGTCCGCACCCGGGTGACACCCGCTAGAGGGGTGACACCCGCTAGAGGGGTGACACCCTCCTGATGGTGAGGAAAGCCCTGTTTTTTTCTTTTTTTTCTTTTTCAGCTGACCCCACAACACACCTCCAGCGCTGCGGCCGTGCCTGGTGTGTCACTGTGTGAGTGTGTCCTCCCTTTTTCCTCCTCCCTACCCTACTGAGCTAGCGAGCCTCAGCCTGTCACATCTCACACTGCACTGCAGACATGATTATGATGTCACTACACACACTACTAGTATCTCCGCCCTCCTCTCCAGACTCAAGCTGCCGCCCGGCGCCCAGATTCGGAACAGGTGCCGGGGGGGGGGGGGGTGTCCTGGTGTCCACCGCCGGCCCGAGCCCAGGGTGAGGTGTGTGTGGGGGGGGTGGGGGAGGTGTCCTGGTGTCCACCGCTGGCCCGAGCCCAGGGTGAGGTGTGTGTGTGCGTCTGTGTAGGGGTCTGACACCATGTTATACCGCACCAGGTGACACCAACCCTAGTGACGCCACTGAGTATGGCCACAGTAAAACCATAACCCTGCTTTAAAAATGGGATCCTCTGTGCTGTGACCAATAAAGCAACACACATCTTCACTCAAGGTTGGATATAAAAAAAAAAAAGAGTGAATGCATGTTAAGAAGCCACAAAATTCACCACTCCCAGCCAAAGCATGTACACGTGAACTCAATACCTACTACCGCTTCAGTATGTTGCTCTTCCTTTCGCGGTCTCATAAGTTCTGTAGTGATATACTAGCTGGCACGAGGAACCAAAAGAATGTGGTGGGGAAATAGGTATTCTACACACCTGAATGTAGGATACATGTAGTGGCTGGGGAGCAGCGCACAGGCTTCAGGATGGTACATACATTTACTCTTATTTTACAGCCTGCCTGGTGTGTACCATGTGCTCAAGGCCTGAAGTTGGGTAAACAGCTGTCCAATAGATATTCAAGGAAAATCTGATGTTTTCCTAGCAAGTCTAAGCTTTGCAAATATGTGATCCAATTTTAAAAAGCACCCACATCTTGTTTAAACTGTGTTATTACTCAAATACACTGGACTGGTATCAGACAACCAATGTGCATGTAAACCAATGGCCTGGAGTAAACAGTTTTCATTTGCCTGAACAGAATATATTTGTTGCTCTTTGAAGCTGAAAGAAAAAAAAAATCAATTCCAGCTTTTGGCAGAGACAAGAGTTGAAGCAAGCCAACAGTAGTCAAGTTGTTTATCCATGGATTAGTGGGCTTTTTGCCACATTCGGTACTCCACTGCAGAAAAAGGCAGCTTACTACAAAATAAGAAAATAAGAAAAATGGATAGAACTAAACAGAGTTATTTCTAGCCTGAACATTCACCAGTAAATCACAGTTGTATAGGTCATACTGTTTTGCACTGTTGGCTTGGGTGGCAGTAGGATTATTGGATAGCCGAAGCTTAACACTGGATTGTGCTTTATAGAATTACGAATTGTGGAGGAACAGAATGGGAGCATCACGATCACACCCACCCCAACAAAGGTTAATAAGCTGGTTCCCCTGTCTCTTCATGCCTGTGTCCAGAAGGTAAGAAGCCAGCGATAGAGCAGGTAGAGGAGAAGCATAAGGGTGCAGTAAAAAACCCCAAAGCCCAGGAGGTGGAAGGAAAGAGTAGGTGCCTGTGAGCCTTCTCCAAAGGAGAGGAGACTTTCCAGAGTCCCCTTAACGTTGCAGAGCTTTAGCTGAAGAATGTCTGAAGGGAGACAAACTTTGTCCTGTCCAGTGGGCAAGCAGGAAGGGAAAAATAGAAATGCAGAGTCAGTCATGCAAACACAACCATGCAGTTAGAGTCACATCACTGCAGATACTAGAACCCTGACGAGAGAGAGAAAGACAGAAAAGGTAGTAAAACAAGCAGTAATGTTCTTGGTTTGCCAAACTATCTTTTTGTTTTATTAGAAAAAACAACAAAGTAAGACGTTTATGAATCCAAAAATAACAGTTACTGTATAGTTAAATAAATAGTATGCATATCCCTTACCAGTATCTGCCCATCTCCAACAATATTGTACTACCATTACTGTATCAATTGCTTCCATGCTACACAAAATAGTCTACTATTCTACAAAGTCCCCAATCAAAATTCTGTTTAAATAATGCAAGTTTCATTAGTCACTGTGGAAAAAATAATGCTACAATGAAACTTCCTTTCTATGACTGTTCCAGATAACCATATCCTAGTATTTAGTGATTTATTTTGCTATGCGATAAACAAAGACTGTTCTTGTATGTACGGTACAGTGACATCATTATATACTGGGGGAACCTCAATGCAAATCATTAAGCAATTACATACAATATGGCTAGACAGATCTGTAGTACACTGTGTGACAAAGGAACTGTTTGAGACAGCAGGCTGTCAAAATGAGAGTCTACTGAACAGTGAATTCTATGAGCAAAAACCCGACAACAAGTATCATGAAAGTTCAACAGGGATTTGTATTAAAGTAAATGGATTATTAAAAACATTAAAAAACTCATAAAGCATAGCAGCAAGGAGGACACTTACCATGTGCAAAGCACATTTAATTTTTTTTAAAGTGGTAGTACACCATGGCCATGACAAAATGTGCATACTAGCACATTATGAAATACTTACCTTAGAACAAAGCCCTCTAGCAGTGCGCTGTCATCACGAACAGGGCGTCCATCTTCACTCAGTTTTCCTTCTGGGTTTGTGGGCTTTGGCAGCTCGATTGGCCGAGCCACCATGACGTCATTCTTGTGCATGTGCGTGAGTCCCGGTCACGGCACAGGTATGCCATTCCTTCAGAGTACATGCACTGGTGACGTCACCGGCTGCCAAAAGAGTGAACATCTCCTAAACGGTGTATGTTTAGGAGATATTCATTTTACCTACAGGTAAGCTTTATCATAAGCTTACCTGTAGGTAAAAATCACAATGCGAACCTTACTACCGCTTTAAGACTACCATTGCAAAGAAACGACATGCAAGCTTTTCACAGACGTGAAACAGTCATCTTATATAAGAACAGAATGAAATGCTGTGTAGAAGACTTACACACAAGACAATATAAAAGGGAATAGTATCTAGTAGTATGTAAAGTTCCTCGAAGCAGTGCATCTTACCTGGGGGACACCAATTTTCCTGCAGGCTTCTAGGAAGTTTTCCACATTTCTCCTGCATTTTGCCATAGTAAGCTTGGGCTGTTGGAGACAAATTAGTGGTGTCACAGCTGGCTTTTAAACAATTATTATTAACATAAAACAGATAAATTACTTACAACAGCCGGTGAGGGAACGTGGATGCTAGGCACAGATCTTGGCCGAACATGATTGGCTAGATGACACAAAACCACCCCATCTGTCAGAGCTGCTCCCAGGTCATTAGGAAGTGACAACTTTAACCGTGACTCTATGTTCTAAAAGAAAAAAGGGGAAAATAAAATTAAATTAAAAAAAAAAAAGTGTTCAATAGGAAAAGCTAAGCTGTGTCGCACAATTATCAGTACCAACTACACAAGCCCTTCTCAATCAGGGTTCCTCAAGCAGTGACATATTCATCTCCCATCTTGATTCATAAAAGAATCCGGGTTCAGCTGCCCTTTAATAAATAATTCTAGCCAAGAAATTTTAATGGGAGAAACAAAGTATGCGGGGCCGAGTACAAACCTTCTTGAGCTGATCTGTTATTTCCTGCTCCTCTTGCTGAATTGTAGAGCATTGACTGGAACCAGAGTTTAGGCTGTCACTTGTAGGAGCAGCTGAAGGTGGTGTGTTACCTGTTAGAAATAAACAAATTAAGCATCAGGCTGTTACACACAAAAATTGTCCAAACGGAGCAAGTAGGAACAGGATTTGCCACTCACTTCTTTTAACATCCTCTCGAACTGCAGCTCTGAATAAGAAACTTTCAGGGCGCTGAGGTGAGTTTCGGTATGGCAAGACAGTTGCTGGTGAGGACAAATGTACTGCAGAGCCAAATGTAGATTTATTAAACAAAAATTGGAATATATCATGACTGACCTGTTCAGTATCATTTAAAGCCACTATAGACAAATGTGCCAGCTTGTTGGCAATAATTTTTTTGCAGTCCTCACTAGAGGTCGACCGATATGGGTTTTTCTCTGGCCGATGCCGATATTTAGAAATCGGGGCGGCTGATGGCCGATTTTTTTTTTCCCCTTTCATTTCATACAATCTAACAGTTTAGTTGGGTGACAGGTAACAGACCTGAGCACCTGATTGGCTGAGAGGCGGTTCAGTGTTAGGAAAGCGAATGAATCGCTTTCCAAACACAGCGCTGAGTGAACAGCCAGCGCCCAGCATGGCGCATGCTGTTCACCTATTTGGACGCCTATTAGAGCCTATGGCTCTAATCAGGTGCTTCCAAAAAATACTTAGCCGCTGTAATTCAGGTGCCCGGCGCCCGACAAGGGGCCGGGCACCTGAATAGGGGTTGGCAGCGGCGACCATGCATGAATCTATCTATGGTGATAGAGAAGTGACAGGAGAGAGGTGGCGGCGCCCGTACGCCCCTTATGGACGTACCGCCACTGGGGTACAGAGAGGTGGCTGTAGAGTGTGGTACAGAGAGGTGGCTGTGGAGGAGGAGCCATCTCTATGTACCCCCCTCCTCCACAGCCACCTCTCTGTACCCCCATCCTCCACAGCCATCTCTCTGTATTTGGCGTGGGTGGGGATGCATTGTGGCGAGGGATGGATGGTGCTGGCAATTGGGCTTGGGTGGGGATGTGTTGTGGAGAGGGATGGATGGTGCTGGGGGTGGATGGGGATGCGTTGTGGAAAGGGGTGGGTGGGGATGCGTTGTGGAGAGGTATGGATGGTGCTGGGGGTGGATGGGGATGCGTTGTGGAGATGGATGGATGGTGCTGGGGGTGGATAGGGATGCGTTGTGGAGAGGCACAGTAGCACACACTCAATTTTTTGTGACCTACCCTCCATACATGCTGGTATCTATGTGCATGCACTAGCCCTGATAGGGCTAGGTGCATGAAGATAGACGCTGATGAGCTGACCAGCCAATCACATAACAAGTGACATAGAAGCAGCCAGCAGGCTCCGCCTCAACAGGGAAGGAAGAGGAGCTTAGCTAGTGCTGGCCACGATCTCCTGCTGGGGGGAGTTACTAGTCAGGTGGCGGAGGCTTGTGATATGCTAATGATGTTCCTCTGCTACAGCCCGCCGGGGGAGGGGGGTGGGGTGGTGCAAGTGAAACTTTCTCCTTCCCTCCTATAGTGGACGGCTGCACGGGTGAAGGATGGAGGATTAATTTTACATGCTGCTGTAGCAGGAGTGGGGGCACTGGTCAGTACTGCAGGCGGCCACGTGGGCCGGGTATAGTGTTGCAGCCGCGAATCGGCCTAGTTTGCACAATAAACAGTCGATGCCGATTTCATAAAAAGGCCAAATAATTGGCTGATATATCAGCCAGCCGATATATCGGTCGATCTCTAGCCCTCACTTCAACACGTTGACTAAGATAGCATGTTCACACACAACTAAAAACTAGAAATGTAATCACTGGCTAATAAAATGTGAAAAATAATATGTGAAAGTAGATTTAAAAAAAAAAAAAATGAATACTTCACTCACTTGTTTGCAAGGAGGGTGATACAGGGGTTACTGATGACCTCTCATCACTCTGAAAACAAAACATTACAAAAGCTAAAATAAGAAAAAAGTTCACACCATCAAGAGCAACAACAGCTGCAGAAACAGGAACATAAAAAACAAAAACATGAACTGTGATGGCTTGTTCAAACACAAAATATGTATGCGTTTATATTTATTTTTAACAGTTACACAGAAATATCCAAAGTCCAAAATGCAGACACATCCAAAAAAATCTCCTGTAAAGAACAGGAGCTTTTATGAAGATCAATTTTAATCTTTTTAAGTCATGCAAAGATCCAAAAGCCCAGGCTTGATAAATGTTAAGATTTCACTTTTAGAAGAATACTAAAAAAAAAAAAAAAAAAAAGTTGGCTTAAAACAAAAAAACAAAAAAACTCATCTTCGAATTTTAGAAAATTTCTGATGCACAATGACAACAAGAGAAGGTTCAAGTAGCACAGATGTTGTCACACAGTGCACACAGCACATTAATATTGCTGGAAGGAGCATAGACAGCAGTTATGTCACTTAGTCATGGTAAAGTAAAAATGACTGAGAAATTACATTTTGATATACCAAAACAGCATTAACCAGCATGCTTTATTCACCTGGATGTGGCTTCCTGGCCTCCTTTTTATGGTATTGGTGTTACAGTCAATCTCAAAGACAAAGTGTGGCTCAAAGCCATTCTGCCAGCAGCAGGGAGAGAAGATAGAAGAAAGATAGATGGAAACAAGGCAGCTAAGACAGAAGTGACCCAGAAGATTGACCAGACATTTGTTCTCACAACTCACAATGGGTGGTTGCTCTTTTTTTACAGCTGCATCTCAAGTCACCAGCCAAATGCATGCAAATTTAATACAGAGCAGGAAGCCAAACTCAGAAGCAATGATGAACACAATGTAAAGCAACAGCGTTTACCGCCATTAATGGAGCTGCCATTCAGAAGCACAAGCACATTGCAATGAGAACATGTTTAGAAATGCAAGACAAGACAGGCTTACACATGTATTGTACAACAAAGAGAATGGCTGTTTAAGGCATACATACAATACATGGTAAACTTTGCCATAAAACAGTCAATACATACTATAGTGTGAACGTCCTACAACATATGCTACACAACTTGAGCTTGTCATGTTTTGCACTGACCTACAATTTGGAAGGAATCCCCGCCATATTAACAATGTTTTAATAATCTGGAGCACCGCAGCTTGCTTAAAAATGAAAGAATTTGTACACATTTACTGCTTTGACTGAAACTAGATCCTTCCATAGATAGGGAAAGATTGCATAATACAAGCATTTTCAATTGTATTTTATGATATTCTCCCAGGGTATGGAGCACAATCATATTAGTGAATTGCATGAGACAGGCGTCACTAGAGAAAAACCATATTAAAACGGTCTAATTTTATTTATTTATACTAAACAGAGGTAAAAAGAGAGCAAGCACTCTATTTCTACTTCACAGCCACTAGCGGTAAGACTTTCCAAAGTACAATAAATTGTGCATATCAAGAAAAAGATTATAGCAGTTTTTGATTGTTCACGGTGCAATGATCAGATTACTCCATCTATATGTCCAATTTATCTTAGCTTGCATAATTATGTTGATTGTGCAAAAAAGGTAGATGCATGTTAAGCAATAGTGTATAGCCACGCAAAGCTTTTGTGGCTATGCCACCTTGGCATCCCTTTATAACCCTTACCCCATTCTGCGAGTCCTCAGGTTTTTTTTTAGCAAGCAAACCACAGTAAGGGCTTGCTCACACTTGCCTAAATTTCTAACTCTCAACAAATGCTCCTATAACGTTTGCATAGCGTTAGTATTTGCGTCAGACAGGCATCAAGGAGCTTTAGTATGGGCATTAGACAGGCATTTTTTACAAGCATTAATGAGGAGTTAAAAATGCTCCCCAAACGCCCTTATGGGCAGTTTAGAAGCATTTGACGAGCATTAAAACTGCTCCACAAATGCCTATTCCATTACAGTAAATGAACGAATCTGAACGCTCCGCAAGTGCCTGCCAGAGCATTTGCGAGGCGTTGCCATAGACTTGAATGGGAGGCGTTGAAAGGCTTCAAAACGCCTCCCGATTCAAAATGAGGCTTAAATTTTGAAGCGACACAACGCTAACGATTAGTGTGAACAGCACTATGTGCTGTCTATTGTATCTTGTGCATAGGCGCTTGAGGGGCCTTTTCTTAATGCCAGTGTGAACTCAGCCTAACACAGAAACAGGTGAGGGTGTCCCATGTTGTGTACTGTACTCTAAGATAAGGAATTTTCAGGTAAGTCAGAATTCCTTTTATCTTAAGTGTACAGTACAAGACACAGGCTTGACATTCATAGACTATAGAATGTCCCCAAGCAATGAATAAGAAGGGTGGACAACAAGGCCAACAGAACTGTGTTAACATGCCCAACAAGCGTAAGCAAACCCAACTCAGAATTCTGATGATCCTTGCTGCCAAAAGCCATTTTAGCAGAAGATTAGACTCCCACCTGATAGAACTTTGAAAGGGTATAAACAGAGGAATGGGTGGCCGCCTTTCACGTCTGGGCAAAAGACATGTTGGAATGCTCAGGAAACCTACGTTACTCATTTCCTTGCCCCTCTGTCTTGGTATCTAGTTTATTTCAATGAGGAGGTTATTCTAGTTTGCCTTGAATACGAAGATGAAACTTTCAATAGGAAACTATTGATTGGGACAAAAGGGAAGGGCTGTATAGTGATTATAAATATTAGTTTTTATCTGACCCTCGTGGACACCCTGGAACCCATCCATGGAACACTCAGGGAACCATGGTCCCAGGTTAAGAACCCCTGTTCTAGGGTGTCCACATAAAACAGCAAAGATAACTGCTGTAACTGCTCAGTCAAGGTACAGTCCTGAAATACAGGATCCTGTAGCTTATACTTTGTCCTAGTCCAATTAGCAGCACTATAGTAAATAGAAATTGCAGCAATAGCTGGTTGCAGAGCCAGGCCTGCCAGAGTAAAGAGCCTTTAAGAGCATCTTAAACTTTTTGCCAGCATTATCTTTGAACGAATGAACATCTTCTATAGTTACAGTAGGATGTTTAAGACTGAAACAGGAGGGGGTAAAACAGGAGGGGGTCTACTACCAGGACTTTTTTTGTGAACTTTAGTTCCACTGGATAGAGTTTGACAATGATTCTCAGAGGGATTAAAATCTTTTCCGTGTTGTCCAAAACTTTATAGATTGGCTAATTTTTTTGTTCCTGAACGGAGAATGTCTTTCTCCAAGTACCCAAAAGGGCACTGTGAGATAGAGGATCAAACGAGGCAACACCAAGGCTTTTGCACACAGCAGAAGTGAGCATGTCCACAATCCACATATTGCGTGAAGCCATAACATCAGCTGTTTAGGAGCCTGGGGGTGAGAAATCTGCAGCCTCCTCTTTTCATCTCCCTCTAGGCTTACCTCTCCTAGAGCAGACATATTGAGCATCAACTCAGGTAGAGATGGTTGGGTTGGAGAAGGAGCCTGGCACTTTTGAGCCATGGACAGTGATGGCTCCATTAAGGCTACTGGTTGTCCGAGGAATTGAAACACAGTTGTAGAAAAATCTGCCTTTGTCAGGTAGGCCATTTATTACATGCCTGAGATAGAGCAAGAATCTTATGCAAAGACTGGTGTTAAAATAGGGTCCTGCTTCGATGCTAGGGAAGCATTGTTACTCTGAGCAGTCCAAGTGTTTTGCAAGCCTTCGTCAGAGAGAATATTAATCTGAGCTTATGCCGCAGTTCCTTTGTGCCCGTTTTTCACCATTGCTATTAGTGAGGGTTATTTCCCTGTGGGGTACTCGCAGAGTATGGAAATGGGGAAGTGTGCCCATGAAGGAACAACATGAGTTGTGACTGTCCTGTACTGAAGTCTCTGTGAAATAAGGTGGGAGGAAGCAAGGTAAAGTGTATGACCTGTGGTGTATTGTAACACCTGGTCATCTATCTGCAACTAAGCTCTAAATAGTTCCATTTTTGTGCCAAGTTTGAAAAGGTTACCACTGCATAAGTGATTAAATTACAAATACATTCCTTGTTGGAGGTTGTGCTAAAGTTGACTGAAGAAAGTAAATAATAAAACAAATTAAAAGCGAAGTACGAGTCCCCCCCCCATTCACACTTACCTAGGTGGATGCAGCATGGGTCCGATGCTGCATCTGTCCCCTGGCACCGCTACACTGAAAACCGAGTGATCGAACACCACCAAATCGCTCAGTTTTCACAGCTCCATGAGCAGAGAGCTGTAGACTGTCAGTCACAGCTCTCTGCTCTTCTCTCTCCTCACTCATTGGAGCGTTGAGCTGTGGAGAGGGCAGAGTGGCTGTCTCAGCGGCTCGCCGGGAGGCTGAGACAGGTATCAGTCGAGGCACCTGGTGGATCCAGACTCCCATTGTCAGCAAGACGTGGCGTCTGGACTGACTCTCTGCTGAAAACGGGTCACAGGAGTGCGTAACAAATTGCACTCCTGTGAGCCATAGGAGAAGTACAGCCAAATGAGCTTTGGCTGGACTTCTCCTTTAAGCTAAGAATGAGATAAGGTCCATCATCTTAGAACACTAGCAAAAAAAATAGGATTTTTTGGTCATACTTACCTGTAAAATCCTTTTCTTTGAGTACATCATGGGACACAGAGTTAGGCAAATATTCATAACCTACTGGGTTATACTTCATCGCCAGGTGAATGGAAACTGGTAAAACCAAAAAGTCTTTAGAAAGGAAGAGATCCCCTATATAACCCCTCCCATACAGAAAGTACTTCAGTTTTGTAGCAAGCATTGAATTCTCAAAAAAAA
Organism: Aquarana catesbeiana; assembly: GCF_042186555.1. Classification (NCBI taxonomy): domain Eukaryota; kingdom Metazoa; phylum Chordata; class Amphibia; order Anura; family Ranidae; genus Aquarana; species Aquarana catesbeiana. The sequence goes on from NC_133327.1 coordinate 271,837,697, forward strand.
GGTTAGAGCCACAAACAGAAAATTACATTCCTCTACTGCAAATCACAGGAACCTCTGATGAGGCTGAAAGATAGGCAAGTGTAAATACGCGTCTTTCATATCGATGAAGGCTAAAAAGTCTCGCGTCTGGAGCGAGGCTACAATTGAGCGGACAGACTGCATACTAAAAGGACTGGATTAGTAAATACTGGTTCAGGGATCTTGGGTCCAAAAATGGGCCTTGTGTCCATGTTTGGTTTTTGAACCGTAAACAGGTTCGCGCTTTCGGATACAGGAACCTGTAAATCACTCCTTGATGCATTAAACGATGTAGTGCCTGAAACAATAAGTCTCTTTTTGGAGGATCCGAGTGAATGCTGGATCTTAGAAACCTTTGAGGGGGGAACGCCCCGCAACTCCAGCTTGTAACCGCGGGATATAGTTGAGGTGATTCACTCGTCTTGAACTGTTGTTCTCCAAAATGTCCGCAAAGTGCAGCGGCCTTACCCCCATCTGATAGAGTGGGGGCGTCCCCTCAAAAGGAGGGCTTGGTGCTGGGTTTAGAAGAGTTTTGGACCCAGGGCTTTTTCTGGCCCTGGCCTTGCAGTTTGCCCCTGGCCTTGCGGCTTCCCCCTGGCCCTAGCACCCTGTTGGCGGAGGAACTGCCTTGGCGCTGAGACACTAGAGGAAGCAGTCCCTGAAATTTTAAATGGGGGCCTGGTGCTTTTCTCCACAGGAAGTAGAGAACTCTTCCCTCCGGAAATCTTTTGGATATATTTGTCCAAATGATCACCAAATAAACGTTCCCCCATGAAAGGGGAAACCTGTCAATAACTTTTTAGAGGACGCTCGGCTGACCAGTTTTTAAGCCACAAAAGTCTGCTCCAAACTAGGAGGCTCCAGGGAGGGGGATCTGTCGCGCTTCTTGCCACCCTGCGGGATGGAGGCCATCAGGCCAGCAATCCTGTGCTCTAACCCGGCTAGGGCCGAGGACAGTTCATCCTTGGTGATGAAGGGTGAAGGAGCAGCGATGACTGCAGGCACAATACCAGTTAGGCGCAGCGGCTCAAACTGCCCGGAAGCCTCTGGTCTTTCAGGGGATACGACACTAGGGATACGACTAGGTTCATCAGGAACTACTGATGACATAGGTGTGCTCTTCCCTGTAGTGTTAGTCCTGCTTCTCTTTTTTGAGGACATTTACCAGCCACAAAAAGAGTACCTGGGTGTAGTATTAAAACACCTCTGAAGGGAGACCCTTTAATAGGGCTCACCAAGCCCCTAGGCAACAATCCTGCTAAGCACCTTTAGCCTGCCAAGCAACACCTGGTGACTCACGTGACCCAGGTAAGGAGAAATGAACCGCTGCAAATGCCTGGTTCAGAGACTGCTGTGTGTCCCAAAGCTGCCTTCTGGAAGCAGCGCATTCTTGGCATACAAAGCTTAAATAAGCTGGCTGTGCACCGGAACGTTCTGTGCATGCGTGGCGAGGCGAACAGGCGTGGCTGTATTTGCGTATAATGCAAATCTTCGTATGCCCAGATAAAGGCTACGGTGCATGTGCGGCGAAGCCATGTGCACCATGGCCGTCAAACTGCTAAGCCCAGCGGCGCGCTTGTGAATGCACGTGCATCATGGCGAACCGGCACACCATCATACAGGTAAAAAACTCACCCGTATGGTCCCCGCACACAGGTGTCCAGCCTCTAGCTAGCTTGACTGATTGTTACAATCACTGGGACATCCCACAATAAAGGGTTTTCACTTAACTGACCAGGCTAGGGCAGCTTAGAAACTAAGAGCCCAATATTCACCCTTCACAACGGGTTCCTGTCACTTGAGGACCCTTCAAGGACTGGGTACCTTTTTCATGTTTAGGGTCAACTCCCTTGGACCTGTACAGCACCCTGCAGGAATACCTTAGCGCTGTCCAGGATTCCACTTTGCAGGGTCCAGCGCCCGGAAGCCGCATTACAGGCAAAACCTTGCAGGATCTTGAGTCTTCTTTGCGAGCCTCGGGTACCATTTATCTAAGCATATTAAGCCTGTGTCAAATGGATCCGATCGGTCAATCCCTTGATTCATTTAAGAACTGTTTGTGGGACTAGAGACCTGAAGCTCAGAGAGCTCAAACAACCATGCCATCCACCCTGCAGACATGGGTAAAAAACTGAAGTACTTCCTGTATGGGAGGGGTTATATAGGGGATCACTTCCTGTCTAAAGACCTTTGGTCTACCAGTGTTCATTCACCTGGAGATGAAGTATAACCAAGTAGGTAATAAATATTAGCCTGTATCCCATGATGTATGAAAAAGAAAACAAATTAAGATATAAAGGAATTTTGCCTTGCCTGTTAATTTTATATCTTGAAGTACGATACAGAACACAGGCCACCTTCTCCTTTGTTCCTGTGCTACTCTGCTTTGCTTGATAAAAAAATGTTTGCTTAAAAAACTTGATTCAGGGAATGGGGTAGGATTTCAGGGGGATATAAGGGGGGGGGGGGGGTCCTCAAAAGATTTGCAAGTGTCCAATCATCTGAAGGCACTAGCTTATATCACAGTGTCTGAAATTATAAAGCTTTTGTCCATTCCAACATTATGCCTCTGCTGTCCAGATTTGGAATGTGGCAACCTGTTCCTCTCTTCCTACCTTTTAAATGTTCTAGCACGTGGAAGCCTCTGCTAATATAGTTTTTGGCCACAAGAATATATAAGTAGCACTCAGAGTTGGGTTTGTTAACCCTCGTTATTGATGGGCATGTTGGCACAGTACTGTTGGCTTTGTTGCAAGGGGGGGGTCCTCAAAAGATTTGCAAGTGTCCAATGATCTGAAGGCACTAGCTTATATCACAGTGTCTGAAATTATAAAGCTTTTGTCCATTCCAACATTATGCCTCTGCTGTCCAGATTTGGAATGTGGCAACCTGTTCCTCTCTTCCTACCTTTTAAATGTTCTAGCACGTGGAAGCCTTTGCTAATATAGTTTTTGGCCACAAGAATATATAAGTAGCACTCCGAGTTGGGTTTGTTAACCCTCGTTATTGATGGGCATGTTGGCACAGTACTGTTGGCTTTGTTGCAAATCCTTCTTATTCATTGCTTGGGGACATCCCAGAGTCTATGAATATCAAGTCTGTGTCCTGTACGATTAGGATAAATATTATATTATTAGTTTGATCAATGGTTGCTTTGTATCATTACATATTCCACTCCATTATTAAAGGAACTTAAAAGTGTAACCTCACAGGGAATTCTATTTTACGTGCCATGAAACACATAGCAGGATTGTCACATAGAATGTGTACACGGGTACCTCAAACCTGTAAAGGAAAGGCAAATCAAGACCCATTGTATACTACGTGAAGAAACCTTTCAACAATCTAAAAAACACAATTAGCAATTTCTAGCACAATAAACGCACATACAAGCTGACCCTGTGCTCACCGGTCACCACTTTAAAAGTCTGGCTAATGTTTTCACAAGCGACAGCCCAACCTCAACACAGTGTGCACTGCGCGGAAAAAAGAAAGGCATGGCCGCTATAGGTACTAGAGCCTGGCTGGCTACTGGGATGTGAAAGGTAAGCATGTGAAAAATGTCGGCGTTTAGCTGTACTAAGCCCCTCTTACACACTTGTGTGCAGGATCAGCTCGTGACCATAGACGTAAGAGACAAGTGGATAATCGCACACCAGAACTTCACATAAAGCTCCAAAAATCATAATCACAGACATCACAACTCCACAGAGAAGACTATTAACACGTTTCACGCCGCCAGGCATGTTATGGGTAAGCCTCCGGTGGTGTGAAATACGTTACCAAGCTTCTCTGTAAAGCTGTAAAGATGTCTGAGGTTTATGACTTTTTTTAATTTACAGAATAAAGAAGCTGGAGTTTTATCTGGCGTTTTAGTGTGTGGTTATCCACTTTTCTCTTCATATATGTATGAGAGTGAGGGGTGATGCATAGCTCACTCTTGAACCCTTCAACCTGTGTGTTGCACACTCCTGAACCCTGCGCTTTATGCACTTCTGGTTTTACTTAAAGCGTTTGTTACCCCAACACTTCATATTCCTGACATGTGCCTGTTGTACCATGTACTTGTATGAGAAAGTAACCTGTTCTCTTTGTATTGCTTCCTTTATCTGAAATCCCTGGTGTTCCAGCCAGTCCCTCTGCTTTCCTATTAAAAAATTACCACACTAAGCAGGAGAACACACCGTGGTCAGTTCTCTAGCTATGCTGGGAAATGTACTCTCCTCCAATGATCAGACTTGTCCAGACAAGCCCCGCCCCCGTTGCACAGCCATTCACTGAGAAGCTCAGTGTGCTGCTGCTTCTACCCCCCCCCCCCCCCCCCCCCCTTACAGCTCTTATGCAGCTGAGAACAGAGGCAATGTGGGAAAAGAGGCATTTATAATTTTTTTTTATATAACTATTCAAAAAATGTTTTGCCTTTAATTTCTAATTTAAAATAATAACTTGTTTTACAAGGTGATCGTTTACACCCACCATGTTATGCGGTGCACACAACACACCACATCACTACTCCCACCATGTGCAAACACAAAGGGAGCCTTGCACACAAGTGTCTAACCTCCAAGTAAGAAGGGAAAATAATTATCATAAGGATGTTTAGGACTATAAGTACGCATTTTTTCAAAACAGATTCTGTACAAAACCTTTTTAGCGCTATACGGACAACAGTAGAAAAATATCTGAATTATGCATGGATAACACTACACTTTCACTACTGTGCTGCTTTTGGTTTAATCTCAAACAGCTACAAAATAAAGCATTTGATGGAAACTTTGTCAAATGCAAAGCATCTCTGTACAGGCAGAACTCATTCAATGTGCTAAAACAAACCTGAAAAATAGTACAATGGAAATATGAAACAAGCTAAGGATACACTGATTGCAAGACACAAGCAAACAGTGTGTAGTGGTTCTGACATAGTGCATGCATTTCATTTCCATCTATATCACTAGAATCCATGAATTACATAAAAAAAAAAAAAAAAAAAAAAAGATGAAAATACATGCAGTGTAGACAGGACAGGGCAGAATGGTTTTATGTACGGAAACTTAAAATGCAAAAAAAGAAAAAAGCAGTTACATTTAATGAGCCCATCCAGACTTGTTCACTATGGGCGTTGCGTTGGAACTTAACGTTGGGAATTATCTGAATTGCATGTATGTATCTCATACCTGATGGGCTACTAAGGAAGATGAAATGCTGGTGCTACTAAAGTGATAGCTGTAATATTCTGGGTTCTGCTTGGGGTCTGTGCAAGCTGCTTCCCCTGTACACACTAACCACAAGGGGTCACTTGCTCAGCACTGCCGCCATTCTAAGTTTGCCTTGTATTTTTTTCAATGAATATAAAGTATTCTCTGTTTGGACAAACAGAGTTCCTTTCATTACTGCTCTTACCTCATCCGTGCCCAAATCAGAGAACATGTTTTATTAATTGAAAAAAAAAATAAATAAATACAAGGCATTCTATGAATGGTGGCAGTGTTGAGCAAGTGATCCCCTATGTTCAGTGTGCAGAGGGGAACCGGCTCACAAAGAACCCTAGCAGGACCCAGGACAGGCACAACTATCACTATAGTCGCACGATTACTACAGTGATTATCAGCTTCCCCAGAGCCCTATCAGGTATGAGATATGCATACTTACATTCTGCCAACTTGGTCCAATGTAGGCATGCAATATAGTTTTCTGGGAGTTCTAGTTCAGGTTTAAATGCACTGAATTAAAAGAGCTGCCTACATACTATATGGTCAAAAAATAACTCAGATGTCACCATTTTGTCTGATGCAGCACATTTCAACGTATGGTAGGGTAACCCTAAGCGCTAACATGTGATGGGTGTGGTAACATGCTTCATTATTGCGTGTTACTGCAACATGGGTGGTGTGAATGAGCCAGTGAACATTTTCGAGTAAAATCTACCTCTTTTGGAAGACTTGTGTTGGAAAGTAGATATTTTACAGAAAAGCAATATAACATTCTACCTGTCATGTTTAAAGTGAATTGCGAACCAAATTTAAAAAAAAAAAAAAAAAAAAAAAAAAAAAAAAAAAAACAACAAACATGTCATACATACTTGCGCTGTGCAATTGTTTTGCAGGGGCCCTGATCCTCCTCTTCTGGGGTCCCTGCCCATGCGCTCCTGGCTCCTCCCCCCTGACAAGATACTCATGCGGGCTCAATGCTGAGCCATGCTGTATGTGTCCATAGATACAGCATGGCTTGGGCCCACCCCCTGTTCTCTCCTCACAGGCTGTGATTGACAGCAGCAGGAGCCAATGGCTGGTGGGAGAGCAGGACACAAGATTTTTTTTACCTAAATGCGGAGAATGTATTAAGGTAAAAAAAATTTCTACCTTTATAACCACTTTAAGAACATTTTATTAAAAGGGGTACAAAACATGTCTAAAATAGATGCAATGATACAGCCCGTTTCTAGTCTAAATTTAGCTTCAAATGTCTTGCAGAATCTGTAATAAACTAAACTACTAAAAACAAGCAGTAGCCACATCTTGTGATCTGAAAATATACAGTAGCATAATATTTATAGGGGACTATGACAAGCTACATTTCCAGAACTTTACATAAAGGCCCACAGTCAACTTTATCAAAACACATACTACTGTAGAAATAAGCAGCAGTTTCACAAAGTGTGGGACATCTGGTTAGAATCAGACGCCACTATTGTAGACTAACATGACTCAGAGGCTACTACCAGTCTCCTTTAAAGACTGGCCTCTGTGTGGTCCTGTATCTAAGGCCCCATTCACACCTGAGCGTTTTGTAGCTTGAAGCTACAAAACGCTGGAGGTGAAAAAAAATCAATTATTCTCTATGGAGATGGTTCACATCTCCACTTCAAAACGCCTGAAGCCAGAAACTCCAAAACGCCTGAAGCTCAAACAAGTTCTGGAACTTTTTTTTTTTAGGCAGATTTGGGCGTTTTTCTGCTTCTTACATTGGTGACCTTTTGACCTGTACAAAAATCACACGACTTTCTGCCTGAAAACGCTACGCTCAAGTGGGAATGGGGCCTTATGGATGACTCGATCATTGTATGGTCCCCATGGCTCATAGTTGTTCGCTATCTCAGCCCATAAGGTAGCGGAGAGAGGATACATTCCTAAAGAAAACTTGTTCTTATACTGGCCCTAGAAGTCTGGGGGTTCTCCTTGAGTTCTATGAGTAGCAAGGGTGGCGTTTTCTTTTTCATTTTTTACTTTAGGTTCACCTGCTATTATTTTAGTTCACGTGTGTTATTGTACTACCTTGAGCTGGGGGATGCCCAGAGGCTCTGTTTTGTAACTTTACCTTCTTTTCGAAAATAATAATAAAAAAAAAAAAAAAAAATCAATAACAGAAAACTGTTTCAAAACACTACCATATCAGTTTTACAGTGTCAGGAAAAAAAGTTTTCCTTTGTGACTAAATGAGAATCATTCTGTGATGATTGAGCACTTAATATAAAAGTATATGTAAAGGCAAAACTTTTTTTTTTCATTTTGGATAGAGGGAAGAGAGATTAGAACTCCTGTCAGGTTATTTTATTGCGGTCTGTGTCCATATTAGGAAAATCTTCCTCTCCATTTGTCCTGTTTACCTGTACCACTGACAGTAAAAGAAAATCCCAAGTTTTGTGTCATCACCAAAAAAAAGAATAGAAGGGAAAATCTTTCAATGAGGAATGCAGTTCTGGTGACCCTGGGGATAAGCCCAAATTCATACAATTTAGAGGGCTTTCCTCTCACGCCCTGTTTTGGATATGGAACAGGAAGTGAAGAGAAATCTGCCCAAATGGCAAAAAAAAAACCTGACAGGGATTACAACCCTTACAAAATAGAAAAAAGTTTTGAATTGAAAGAATTGACTTGGCTGTATGTAACATTCACAGCACAAGTGAGCTCAACTGTGGATACATTAATATTCTTTTAGAATGCAGCGAACACAATCAAATTTATATTATGAGGTTACAATAGAATTTTATAGTCCTGTAAACCTATCCCAATGCAAAAGTGGCCCAAAATCAGAATCAATCATGGTTTGCTAAGAAGCAAATCTAGTCTACCAAGAGAATAAACCAGGACTCTGCCACTATCAGGATGAGGCATTAAGTAAGCATGCTTGTATATTTTCCTTGTGCACAAGCCACCATGAAAAAATATTTTAATTCCATAAAGTGCTTTAGATTTTGTAACATCAACTTAGAAAAGATATTTCCAATACTTAACGGATGGCCCATGCAACAACCTTGTCTGTAATGTGGGAAGCCCAACCCACAGGTACTGCAGCCCCATTATTTCATCTAGTGATCTAAGCTAATGATTGGATATTACAAGCACACAAAGATGAAGAATTTACATTAAGTTTATTTACACTACAGTTCTATCATGCATCATACAATTTCATCATGATGGTTAAATTAATCTACAACCCTATCTCCAATCTTTATTGAATGGGACATACAAATCAATGATGCTTTGCGTTTACGAATAGAAATTAAAAAAGATGCTCTACCTACACTGAAGGTGATGTTACAGTTTCTGAAGCAGAGACTGTAAAGACATGCTTTTTACCATCCAACACAACACAGAAGTAGAAGCACTCTAGACCTGCTCTTATCAATCTGTGAACCATCACAAGCAGTGCTGTGACATCATGAAGAGTTTAGTTACTGGATATTTTTGTGCAGCTAGAAAATGACCTTTTGTGACACGTCTCACATGCCACTCACCTAACAAGGAAAAAAGTCCTGGTTTATGCTCTTTAACATGCACTACACTACAAAGGATTTCAAGCGGTAATGTGTCATGCTTTAGGTGGCAGATAATTCCATGCAGGGTTCTTACCACTAAAAGGGCACTATCATCTGTGTGCTGAGAGCGTCTGGATGGTAGGGAACACTGAGATGAAGGTAGGGAAAGATGGAGCAATGTCAATAACACACACACACAATGGAGTAAACATAAAAAGGATAAAATGCAACACTATGGTACATGATGGCAGCACACATGGAAGGCGACAATCTACTTATGGAAAATGAATAGGATACAGGATGGCAATAAAGTGACATTTCCTAAGAAGACTGAAAAGAAACAGAATCTACATCAGAAATAAAAAAATGCTAGTATTGGATTAACAGTGACATCTGGAAACAGCACTGGAGTGTTCAGATCACATTTAATTCAACTGCTGGTACACTATATACAAATCCACATAAACTATTCCCTTCAGATGCAAACATAACACAAGCAAGTTTATAGCATGTGATAAGCTACTGACATTTATGGTGATCTATCACTACAGAAAGCTATGACCATTACTACATCATTGCCCCTGCAAATTGAGTGTTTTTTTTCTTCCAGGGAACATAATACTTCCTACTGTCTACAGGGACTAGGGGAACTACACAGGCTGGAAAAGTGTAAACAATGTGTGTTGAAGTGGCAAGTGACAATAAAAACATCCTAAGTAATAAAAAAAAAGAACTAAAATTATTTTTGCTTTCTGCTTGTAAATGGACATTTAGGAGCAGTTGGGCTTTTTTCAGCTAACCCTGAACTCTCCTTTATGTTATCTTATCAGTACATGTACACTGGTTAATTTATAGTAGTTTCTAGGCAGTTGAGTTTAGAAGCATTTTTTGCAAAGCAAAAAAATGCGTTTAGGGTGGATGTTGACAGGCATTTGAAACGGCAAATGCCTGTAACAGCGTGTAAACACAGTAACCCGCGTTTAGCCATGTTTCATTTACAGGCATTTTTGATTGACTATTTGTAAAAAAAAACGCTTCTAAATGCAAACGTGGCATGTAAATGTGGCATGTAAACGTGGCAAAACTGAGGTTTTTAAACAAAGACAATAATTAGGGCAGAGCACACCATTTAAATGGTCAGTCTGGATGCCCCCCTCTTTAATAGAAATTTGCAATAACTCCCAGTTTATTTCTTACACTTCCTCTTTTTTAATTAGGGATACACAAACTCTATATCAGGGATATGCAATTAGTGGACCTCCAGCTGTTGCAAAACTACAAGTCCCATCATGCCTCTGCCTCTGGGTGTCATGCTTGTGGCTGTCAGAGTCTTGCTATGCCTCATGGGACTTGTAGTTCTGCAACAGCTGGAGGTCCGCTAATTGCATATCCCTGCTCTATATCCTTCTGTGACCATAAAGGACGGGAACTCTAGATGTGGGAGACCTAGCTGATGTCTCTACATCGCTGATGCTATTCATCGGCAATCTTTATCAAATTAAATTTGTCTTTGAATCTGTGGCAGCCTGGTAAGATCATAAATGATTGATGCATTACTTCCTTGGTTATTTATTTGTTTTTTTGATTGATTTTTCAGTTGTTTCCTGTTCATGCATGAATTATCATCCATACACTTACATATATATATTCTGTAGTGTATTAATGCAAAACTCTATTATGTAAACATGTAACAATATATCTCATCCATGTTCTCTTTATTATTTATAGTATACCACAACTTATGCCAAAACTCCTGAGAAAGCTCCAAATGAGCGAAACATGTTGAGTGGTATTTAATCAAGTGGTATTTTTTCTACTGTCTGCTCACTATTAGATGTGGATATCAAGATATACACATTGTTTTTAAGTAAAACCATGCTATGTAATTTATTTTAATTGTAATTAATAAAGATTATTTTTTTTTTTATGAATAAACTATACATGCCTTTCTACTCTACCTACCTTGAAATATAAGCACCTTAAAAGTCCCAGGGTTGTTTTCCTTCCCCCCTTTTTCTTTTTTTGACGTTTTTAAACATCGGTTACTATCTGTCAAGTTAAATCGTTCAGGATAGGTTTTAAAACTCCCCATGTACATTAACATGACAGTATGTTTGATAAATAAAACTGCACATGCCTGATAATTCAACACCTAGATAGAGGGGAAATGGCTGCAGAAACGTATCCTACATATAAATGGAGTCTAAAAAAAAAAAAAAACCCTATAAAAATATTGAGAGAAACATTTAAGCCATTCACGATTGGTCTTATGCAATCAAAATTATTGATTTAAAAGTAACAATGTAGACTTTCTTATAAAAGATTTAGATTATTATATTCATCTTTTCTCACTTTGGCTCAGCCTGAGGCTTTAGTTTCAGCACTAGCAAGAGGTCACCTGACGTTTTTGGACCCATTCACAATAGGAGCTGCATGTGAATCGCACAAGAACGCTGATGCGATTCCTGTGCAATTCAGATGCAGTTCTGTACAGTGAAATTTTAGCCCATTCAAAATGAATGAGCGGAAATCACACTGTACCAAAAGTAGCGCATGCACTACTTTAAGTGTACAGCAACCGGATCGCATGGTACTTTTGTACCATGAGATCTGGTGTGGGCACTGCATTTGCAACCTGTGTTTGGGGTGTTAACTTTGCACTGACCCCGGCAGCAGATCGCAAGGGCAGTGAGATTAAGATGCAGTGTGGGAAGCTGCACAGAAGAATGCCTTACCTGCAATGCATTCCAGGGTTGCACTACCAAAAGCTTAACCTTACATACTAACCCCCAGCTCCTGGGAAAGCGTTTGGCATTTATTTTACATTTTAGCTATAAGGCCGTGCTTTTTGACCAGTTATCTAGCCAGGGGGTCGCAAACTTTTTACTTTGAGGGCTGCATCATATATTTCAGAGATATTCGCGGGCCGAAAAAAAAAAAAAAAAAAAGTTTACAAATTAATCCTCACCCATGAAATAGCATAGAATTTGAAAGGCTGCCCTCAGAGCCTCGTGCACCAGGGCTAAACACTAATGCCACGTACACACGGTCGGAATTTCCGACAACAAATGTTCGATGTGAGCTTGTTTTCGGAAATTCAGACCGTGTGTAGGCTCCATCAGACATTTGTTGTCGGAATTTCCAACAAAAATTTGAGAGCTGGTTCTCAAATTTTCCAACAACAAAATTCCGATCGTGTGTACACAATCCTGACGCACAAATTGCATGCATGCTCAGAATCAAGCAGAAGAGCCGCACTGGCTAATGAACTTCATTTTTCTTGGCTCGTCGTACGTGTTGTACGTCACAGCATTCTTGACGTTCGGAATTTCCGACAACATTTGTGCGACCGTGTGTATGCAAGACAAGTTTGAGTCAACATCTGTCGGAAATAAATCCAGGATTTTGTTGTCGGAATGTCCGATCGTGTGTACGTGGCATTAGACTTTCCCCATCAGACACTCCCTGTCCATTTCTGTCCCCAGCAGAGTCTCCCCATACATCTGTGTCCCCATCAAGATCTCCTTACACAATTGTGTCCTCATCAGACTCTGCCTGCACATTTGTGTCCCCAATAACACCCCCTTGCACATTTGTGTCACCCTTTACAGCCATCCCCGCACGTGTGTCCACATCAGAGACCCTGCCACACACTATCCTCAAAGCCACCTCCCCACCCCCATTAAATCCCCATCAGAGCCCCCACATCAGAGTCCCCCCCCTCACTTGTGACCCCCATCTGAGCCCCCCTGCACATTTGTGCCCCCATCAGAGCCTCCCCCATACTTGTGTCCTCCATCAGAGTTCCCCTCCCACATTTGTGTCCCCACCAGAGACTCCCTGAACAACTGTGTCCCCATCATAATCCCCACTGAATATGTGTCCCCATCAGAGCCCCCCCAAACACTTGTGTCTCCATTAGAGCCCCCACACTCATGTCCCCATAAAGAGCCCCCTGCACAACTGTGTCCCTCTCAGAACCCCCCTTCACACTTGTGTCCTCCATTACAGCCCCCTTCCTGAACACTTTTGTGCCACATCAGAGTCCCCCCCCTTTTCTTGTGTCCTCACCAGAGCACCCCCCCAGCACATTTCTCTTTTTCTCCATCAGTCAGAATCAAAGTGTTAGTAGACCTACTGATTACCAACAATACAGACCTGATCACAGATGTGGAAATACAGGGCAATTTAGCAAACAGCGATCACAGGTCAATTCGTTTCAGTATAAACCACACAAATAGGAAACATAAGGGGAATACAAAGACACTGAATTTCAAAAGAGCCAACTTATCTAAACTTCGATCCTTGCTAGAAGGTACTAAATGGGATAAAATTTTAGGAACAAAGAACACGGAGGAAAAACGGGTATGCTTTAAGAGCATATTAAATAAGGGTATTAGCCAGTGCATCCCAGTGGGAAATGAATTTAAAAAAGAGCTAATAAAAGTCCTGGATGGCTTAACTCCAATGTAAAAATGCATATACAAGCAAAGGAGAAGGCATTACAAAAAATAGGATTTTTTAAAACAGCTTACCTGTAAAATCCTTTTCTTTCGAAGGACATCACGGGACACAGAGCCACAGTAATTACTGATGGGTTATATAGGTATCACTGGTGATTGGACACTGGCACACCCTATCAGGAAGTTCAACCCCCTATATAATCCCTCCCCCTTGCAGGGATACCTCAGTTTTGTAGCCAAGCAATATAGTGTATTAGAAGAGGGGCGGGACCTCTGTGTCCCGTGATGTCCTTCGAAAGAAAAGGATTTTACAGGTAAGCTGTTTTAAAAAATCCTATTTTCTTTCTCGAACATCACGGGACACAGAGCCACAGTAATTACTGATGGGATGTCCCAGAGCAATGCTACCTGAGGGGGGGGAACCACGACCAAGTAGGGTGCAATCAGACCTGAGGACCCTGTACCGCTGCCTGCAGCACACTACGCCCAAAGGCGATATCCTCATGCCTTCTCACATCCACCTGATAGAATCTGGTGAATGTATGAACTGAAGACCAGGTTGCGGCCTTGCAGATTTGAGCCATAGAGGCCCGGTGATGCACTGCCCAAGAAGCACCAATAGCCCTTGTGGAATGTGCCCTAATCTGAAACGGAGGAATCTTCTGTTTCAAACCGTAAGCTTGAATGATCAACTGTCGAATCCATTTAAAAATGGTAGCTTTTGACGCTGCCTGTCCTCTATTGGGACCCTCTGGCAGCACAAACAAAACATCCGTCTTGCGGATCTGAGTAGTTGCCCCTAGATAGGCCTTAACTGCTCTTACTACATCCAACGAATGTAGAGATCTCTCTTCCGGAGAACAGGGATCTGGAAAAAAGGAAGGTAGAACAATGTCTTGGTTTAAATGAAAATCAGAAACCACCTTCGGTAAAAAACTAGGATGAGGGCGTAGTACCACTCTATCCTTGTGTATAATCAAATAAGGCTCCTCACAGGAAAGAGCTGCTAATTCTGATACTCTTCTAGCAGAAGAGATGGCCACCAGAAAAATGCCACGGAATCACCAACGCATCCGTCCCGCATGCAAGAGGATCTTTTGTCCTTGCCACAAATCTGTCTATCTTTTTGTTGAATCGGGATGCAAAGAGAACTACATCTGGAACCCCCCATCTTTGGCATATGGCCCAAAAGACGTCGGGATGCAGAGACCATTCCCCTGGAAGTAACTGCTGGCAACTTAGATAGTCCGCCTGCCAATTTTCTATTCCCGGGATGAAAACTGCCGATATGCATGGCACAAGCATCTCTGCCCAGACTAAGATCTGGTTCACCTCTTTTTGAGCAGCTCGGCTCCGGGTGCCTCCCTGATGATTGACATAAGCCACTGCTGTGGCATTGTCGGACTGGATCCTGACCGGACAACCCTGTAGCCTGATAGTCCAGGCTTTTAGAGCTAGATGTATCGCCCGGATCTCCAGAATGTTGATGGGTAAGGTCCTCTCTGTCTTGGACCATACCCCTTGGACCGCAGCCTGTTCCAGAACTGCTCCCCAACCTGACAGACTGGCATCTGTTGTTACCACCGTCCAGGTAACCGGTAGAAAGGATTTCCCCTTCTGCAGGTTTTCGGGTATGAGCCACCAATTGAGGCTCTGACGCACCGCATGCGACAGGTGCATCGGAAAGTCTAATGCCTGAACCTTCTTGTTCCAGGTCGACAGAATACGGTGTTGCAGCATTCTTGAGTGAAACTGAGCATAGGGAACTGCTTCGAATGAAGACACCATCTTCCCTAGTAGCCTCATACAAAGGCGGACTGAGGGACCCTTCTTGGTCCTTACTGTCAGAATCAGCTCTCTCAAAGCAGTGATCTTTGCCTGGGGTAGAAATATCTTCTCCTGGCTTGTATCTATAATCAGACCTAAATACTCCAGTCTTCTTACTGGTTTTAGGAAAGACTTTTCTAAGTTGAGGATCCAACCCAGGTGTTCTAGATACCTGACCGTGGTCCTCAAGTTTACCTTCAACGAGGCTACCGACCGGTCTATCAAGAGCAGGTCGTTTAGGTATGCTATGACAGCTATACCCTGAGCCCTTAATCTGGCCAGAGGAGGAGCCAAGATCTTTGTGAACACTCGAGGTGCAGTGGCTATCCCGAAAGGCAGAGCCACAAACTGGAAATGGCGCCCTCCTACCTCGAAGCGCAGAAACTTCTGATGAGCAGGAAAAATGGGCACATGCAGATATGCATCTCTGATGTCTATTGATGCCAGAAATTCTCCTCCCTGCAGGGTGGGAACTACTGTTCGAATTGATTCCATGCGGAAGGATTGAATCCTTAGGAATCGGTTCAGATCCCTTAAGTCCAGAATGGGCCTGACATCCCCATTTGGCTTTTGGACCGTAAAAAGGTTGGAATAGAAGCCCAATCCCTGGTCCTTTGCGGGAACTATCATAATGACCTCCTGCGACAAAAGTCGCTCTAACGCTAGAAGGAGCGACTGCTTCTTCTCTGGGTCTCTGGGAACATTTGATCTGAGGAACCGAGGAGAGGGGAATTCCTGAAACTCCAGCTTGTACCCTAAGGTTACCGTGGAGATTACCCATCTGTCCTGGAAGTCCTCCTGCCAGAGCTCTGAGAACTGTCGCAGTCTTCCCCCCACTCGAGTGAGCGGGGGCGCCCCCTCATGCAGAGGTCTTAGTGTTTTGCCTAGTAGGCTTCTTTCCCCAGGACTTCTTTTGTCCCTGGGGTTGACTCTTGTCTCTGGACCCCGATGGAGGCGGCTGTCGAGACTGCCTGGAGGCTGAAGCTCCCGGCGCTGGGGAAAGAGTCCGTTTGAAAGAGGGACGCTTACTCTTCTTCTTGACAGGTAAGAGAGTGCTTTTCCCACAAGAGATTCTCTTGATATAGTTATCCAAGTCCTCTCCAAACAACCTTGCACCACGAAATGGAAACCCAGCCAGTAGCTTCTTACATGGTGCTTCGGCTGACCAATTTTTCAACCATAGGATTCTACGTATATGCACCAACCCCAGTGAAAGACGGGAGGTTTGCACGATAGAATCTCTAATGGCGTCAACCACAAAGCATAAGGCCGCTGGAAGGTTAGCAAACCCCTGGGCCTGCTGTTCAGGTAATACTTTGATGACCTGCTTAACATGGTCTCTTAAGTATTGACAGACTCCAATCGCTGCTACTGCAGGTTGGGCCACTGATCCTGCTAAAGAGAAAACATCCTTCAATAGGGATTCCATCCTCTTATCTACAGGATCCCTGAGCATCTGAGCATTGTCTACAGGACAAGTCAGGCTATTATTTACGGAGAAAATGGCGGCATCAATAGCTGGTATTCCCCACATTTTAATAAACTTTTCTTCCATCGGATAAAGTGTTGAAAACTTTCTCGGCGACTGGTCTAATATATGGCTCACATCTAAGTCATCTTCACCCAACATCTTAGCACTGGAGACAAATTATAAAGTCCTAACTCGCTGGTACCTTGTACCTGCTAGAGTGGCAAAATATTCACCTAATACCTCAACTCTTTGTTTTCGAGGATGCCCAGAAATAGGCACATATTTACACATATGGTGGACGTGCCCAGTAATCCAAACCTTCTGGAAGGAAGTCTTCGTGATTGCATCTAAAATATTTAAAAAAATAATACAACCAGATCCATATTTAACTTTACTTAATCTAAAACCGGAATGGTTAACACTCTCTCAATTCAAACTTATGATCCAACTAATAACGGCTGCAAAACAAACAGTGGCCAAGGCATGGAAATCTCCTACATTGGTACTAGCAGAAACAATTCACAGAATGAATAATACAATGTCCCATGCTAAGATGGTAGCCATCGATCAAAATCAAATTCCAAAATTTGAAAAACTTTGGCATCCTTGGATAAAACAACAGTTCCTGTCAAATTTCAATGACTCTGTCCTGTTGCCATGGTAACAGATTAAATGACTTACAGAGACACCCATTCTAAGGCTTCAAAGAGAACTAAAAAGAATAATAAACTGACGAGCGGGACAACCTTGTGGACCATACCTCTACCTTTCAACCCTTTTTCTTCTCTTTCCTTTTCTCCACCTTACGATTAAAGCTTATTATCAGAATTTATTTGACCTATATACACTCTACTTGTTAACAATATGTATAGTAGGTATAAATCTTTTAAATACCTACAAAAGTAACTAAGGAAATGATATATATCTTTAATTTAGGTTTACGTGAACCCAATGTTTAATATTTGAAATTTCATGATATTTACCTATATAAACCCTACTGTAAAACAATGAGCTTACTTTATAGATCCTTGTAAACTTACTTTATGTATCTTTATGTATCTTTATAACATTGTATACTCAATAAACTTCTTTTGACAAGGAAAACTTTCTCGGCGGAAAAAAAACGTTTGTCTGGGTGATCCCACTCAGAATAAATAAGCTTTTCAAGTAAAGTATGAACAGGAAAAGCATGTGCTGCTTGGAAAGGTTTCAGTGACCCCAAAGCAGAAGAGGATTCTTTAGCAGTTTCAGGTATGGGCAACTTAAATGTGGAGCGGACCAATCCAGTGAGGATCTGCACTAAGACTTTCTCCTCTTGGGAAGTCGCAGAGGGTCCCTCTCCACCTGAATCCTCCGAAGAGGAATCATCCATCCCATCCCGATCCTCTGATAGGGATTCATCTCCTTTATCCCAGAGCTCCTCTGTCTGAGGGTCTTGGGGAACAGAGGAAAGCCTAGTGCGTTTTCTTCCACTGAGTGAAGACGTAATCACGGCCATTAATCTTTCCTCTAGACCATTAATGGTTGAGGAAAAAACCTCTTGTGTAATATATACAGGGGCTGAAGTGCCAGAAGCAGGTGTAGCCCCTGACCCCGATGGCTCTCCCTGGCTAGCCGTCCCTGGCCCATCTTTAGGGGGGGGAGGATGCTGCCGACAGGGGGCCCTCAGAACCTGAACGAGATCCCCTAGTGTCTCTGGTTCCTGGGGTGCTTGAACCTCTTCTACCCATAGTGCAAAGCAACAAGGTGTGAGGTATACAAATGAACACTGCCCGCTGAGCGATGTAGTCTGGCTAAAAGCCTTGCTACCCAATGCTCAGTCTGGTGTTACTTCAGTAAATGCTGCCTAGGAGAATGCCTGTGTCCCACCTTACATGCGACTGTCAGCTCTGTGTCTCTCAGAAGGCTGAGTACACCTGTACAGAGTGCCTTTAATAGCCTGCAGCTGGCCTGAGTGGGAGTCTAAGCACTCTGTGCTGACGTCCCGCCCCCTCCTCTACCGCCCCCCCCCCTCGAGTTTTGAAAAAACGAGCGCTTCCCGCGCTGCCGACTCTCCTGTCATGCTTCCGGAGAAAGGCTGGGGATGGGGGGGGGGGGGGGGGAGGGAGGGAGGCTGGTAACAAGATCTGCCTGAACGGCTATCTTGAGAGATGGTGGCCATTAGGCCGCAGAGCCCGGGTGGTATAACCACTTTCTAGACCCCCGTGGCCCCTCTCTAGCCTGGGGGGGAACATTCAAACATGAGAAATCCCCCTTTCCACCTTACCTGTTTGCAGCCTGCTTGAGACGCTGGGACATAAACAGCGATTACAACACCTGAGACAGAGTCCGCATGTGTAGGTTTGTGCTCTTGGCAGCCCCCGGTGGTCACAATAGGCATAGCATGCATTTACCTTAAAGGAGAAAAGCCACTAGAACTCAAAAATTCTGTGGAATCTCCTCTTACCTTATTCAGCCGCAGGGTGCTGTTTACATAGACCCAATCTTCACCTCTCACGGTGGGCTCCGTTTGAAAAAACCGTCAGAGACTGGGGCCCCCATCAGTAGGGGGATCCAACAGTTCTGGGACCGTAAAGCACCTCGCCAGAAATTAGAAAGTTTAAAGCCATTTTCTGATCTGCGGGGTCCAGCTCTCTAAAAAGAGAAGCGTTACGGGTAAAACCTCGTTTCTTCGGACACGAGGCCCGGGTACCATTCAATTCGGCCATGAAAAGACACTTTGAATGGATCCGGTTCGCCTGGCTTGCCCCAGTATAGGATCTTGGGATATTCCCTTTGGAGCTCAGCACAGGACATCTTTACACGTCCATCACCTAAGACACTGGCGTAAAAACTGAGGTATCCCTGCAAGGGGGAGGGATTATATAGGGGGTTGAACTTCCTGATAGGGTGTGCCAGTGTCCAATCACCAGTGATACCTATATAACCCATCAGTAATTACTGTGGCTCTGTGTCCCGTGATGTTCGAGAAAGAAATACAAGTTTGAGGGATCATCAGCATTCCAACTTTACAAAGAATGCAACAAGAAATATAAGGGTGCAATCAGGGCAGCTAAGTTAAAAAACAAAAGGCACAGAGGAGAGTAAAAAAAAATCCCAAGAAATTCTTTAAGTATATAAATAGTAAGAAAGGGAGGTCAGATCATATTGGCCCCATTAAGAATGATGAAGTAAATCTGGTTACTAAGGATGGAGAGATGGTGAAGGTATTGAAATTATTCTTCTCAGTCTTCACGAGGGAAACGGGGGGTTTCAGTAACCAAAACTGCAATGTTTATCCTCATGACATGTCACAGGAAGCCCCCTCATGGCTAAAGAGGATAGAATTAGAAATACACTTGAAAAAAAACGTAACATTAATAAGTCACCGAGACCAGATGGCTTGCACCTGAGGGTCCTTCAGGAACTCAGTCAAGTAATTGCCAGACCACTGTTCAATTTTTATGAACAGTCTATTGACTGGAAAAGTACCAGCTGATTGGAGAAAAGCCAATGTAGCACCAAGATTTAAAAAAGGGCCAAGATACATCCCTGGGAATTACAGACCAGTTAGCCTAACATCAATAGTATGCAAGTTCTTGGAGGGGATGATAAGGGACTATATACAAGATTTTAGTAATGACAACGGTATCATTAGCAGTAATCAGCATGGATTCATGAAGAATCGTTCTTGCCAAACCAATCTACTAACTTTCTATGAGGAGGTAAGCTGCCATCTAGATAAAGGAAGGCCCGTAGACGTGGTGTATCTGGATTTTGCAAAGGCATTTGAAACAGTGCCCCATAAACATTTACTGTACAAATTAAGGTCTGTCGGCATGGACCATAGGGTGAGTACATGAACTGAAAACTGGCTACAGGGGTGAGTTCAGAGGGTAGAGATAAATAGGGAGTACTCGGAATGGTCCGGTGTGGAAAGCGGGGTCCCCCACGGGTTCTGTCCTGGGACCAATCCTATTTATTTATAAACAATCTGGAGGATGGAATAAATCGCTCAATCTCAGTATTTGCAGACGATGCAAAGCTAAGCAGGGCAATAAATTCTCTGCAGGATGTGCAAACTTTACAAGAAGATCTGAAGAAATTAATGTGGTGGGCAACTACATGGCAAATGAGGTTTAATGTAGAAAAATATAAAACTCTACAAGACTCTGGTTGGCCGCACCTGGAGTATGCCGTACAGTTCTGGGCACCAGTCCTCAGGAAGGATGTGCTTGAACTGGAGAGAGTCCAGAGAAGGGCAACAAAGCTAATAAAGGGACTGGAGGACCTTAGTTATGAGGAAAGCTTACGAGCACTGAACTTATTCTCTCTGGAGAAGAGACGCTTAAGAGGGGATATCATTTCAATGTACAAATACCGTACTGGTGACCCCACAGTAGGGATAACACTTTTCAAGGAAAGGAAACCTTAAACTGCGTAGAGGGTTCTTTACTGTGAGAGCGGTAAGGATGTGGAATTCTCTTCCACAAGCAGTGGTTTCAGCAGGGAGCATCGATAATTTCAAAAACCGATTAGATAGGCACCTGAACGACCACACCATACAGAGAGATACAATGTAATACTGACATAAAAATCACACACACAGGTTGGACTTGATGGACTTGAGTCTTTTTTCAATCTTACCTACTATGTAACTATATACTATGTAACAGCATTTCAGCCAAGATCAACTGGTATTTTCCCTACTTGTTTTTAACTTTTCAGTGAAAACGAATGCTACCACCACATCGAAGGACTGGTAAGCTTCACTATTAAAATTTGGTTTTAGGTTTAGATATATTTTAATACTACATAAAGTCCAAATGCATGCCAGCATTGTTTCTAAACTCTTTTAGGAGGTACCTACAAGCTGGTAATTTTTCACTGGGCAGTAATGTAGTGAAGGTACAGGTATAACAGAAAAGAATAAGGCAAAGTAGCTATATGTTCTATGGGGACGCAAAAAAAAAAAAAAAAAAAAAAAAAAGTCAACTTAAACCACACATATCAATCGTACATCTCAACACTGAAATGAAAAACCCAAAGATTAAGGCTCCATTCACACTTGTGCGACTTGTCATGCGAATTTGGACATCAAAGCCGCATGACATAACTCATTCTTTTCAATTGCATCCGTTCAAATCAGTGCGACTTTGAAAAGGTGCCTGCACTACTTTGGTGTGACTATGGTCAAGGGAATGTAAAGTCGGATCAAAGTTGCATCAAAGTCGCACTGAAAGCGTGCAACTTTGGAGATGTGCAAATGTGAACGGAGCCTTAAAGGCTTGTTAAACAAAAATGAAAAACCTTCTAAACTTGACACAGGATTTTTAATTTATTTCTTGGAATTCAATGAGGAACATCAGATACAAAGACAATTCTGTTATCCTGGCTACAGGAGAATTTGGACACTGGCAAGAAAAACCCCAAAAACCCCAGCAACCTATCTATTATACCCCTCCCATTACAACTTACTAGTATTAACCACTTGCTGACCTCCCCCTATAGAAGTTTTACTGCTACAGGGTGGCAGCTGTGTGCCGAATCACTATCTATCTATATATATCTATATCTATACACACACACACATACGTGATCTGGCTCTTCAGGGTAGCGGGTGCGAACGCACGCCGCCGGCTCACTCACGCTGTGATTATATACACAGCGGGAGCCAATCATGTACTCAATGTAAACAAGGCAGCTTGCCTTTCTGTCAGTAGGGAAGGCATGGATCCTGTGTTCCTGCAAATCATGGACATGGATCCATGTCTTCCCCTAGCAAAAGCACTTCCCACACTGTACAAAAACACAGGCTAGGCACACAGTCAACCCTTTGATCACACCTGATATTAACCCCTTTCCCAGCCAGTGTCGTCAGTACAGTGACGGTGCATATTTTATAGCACTGATCACTCACTATATTAGTGTCAATGGTTCCCAAAAAAGCGTTAGCTAGTATCCGATTTTTCCACCGCAATACCACAGTCCCACTATAAGTAGCTGATCGCTGCCATTACTAGTAAAATAAATAAAAATATCCCATAGTTTGTCTACAACTTTTGCCAAACCAATCAACTAAATTCTGTTGCCTTCATTTATAGACACAGGTTTGGAGACAATTGGGATATCCAAAAGCAGCCCCTCTAAATGGCGGGCAACAGTGACAAAACAGGCACACACAAAAAAAACATAACTGGAAACTTCCAGCAGTTCAAAGGGCTGCTTGAAAGACCTTACATCAGATTAAGTCTGAACACCCACCTGATTGTGAATGCGAGTACAGAGAACCAGATGGTAGCTTTGCAAATCTGGGAAACCATTGTCTGATGGCAAAAAGCCCAAGAAGCACTCACAGATCCAGAAGAGTGTGCCTTGACAACAAAGGGTGGAACTCAATCGTTGAAGTATGGCCAAAGCTCTTTTGGCCATACTTCTTTTGAGTCACAGGAGTGCACTTAATTCTGCACTACTGTGACCCAGATTCAGCCAACAGAGGGCCAAAGTATCTGGTCAGTTGACATAGAAGAGACTGTGCAGGTTCTGCAGAGATGACAATAATGTTGGGATCACTCATGCAACACTCTCCTAAAGTCAGTGCTTCATCGTTCAGTCCTTCACCATTAACCATTTCATGTAAAAATTGTAAAGTAGGGATAATAAAAAGGTGCCCAACAGTCTTATTAGTTCGGTAATGCCATCAACGCTGTATCCTGGCCCAGGCCTAGGGCAGCACTTTGCAGGGGGGCAGCACGGAAAGAGTCCCAGTCGGCTTGTGCTACCCTGTTAGTGTAGCACCAGTCCTATGGGGCGGACTGGGCTGAGAGGCAAATTAGTCTAACGCCCCCATAAAGCGGCCTCACTGCTTCCGGTATGCGAGCGGCTGGCATTCCGCAACTGTGGGGGGGGGGGGATGGCTTCTAATTTTGACTGTCCTATCATCCTGGTCCACAAACCTTCCTCACTGTGCTATGTGTTTTCTGCTGCACCATTGGCACGGTTATATCTTCTTAGTCCTCTCCATAAAATTATCAGAAATTTGTTCTTAGCCCCCGTTCACACCTATGCGAATTAGATGCAGCTTACACCGCATTCAATTCGCAGGACATTTTAAAATACATTCATTTGAATGTATCTGGTTCACATATGTGCGTTGCATTTGCACTGCGCATTGCACAAAAAACGTGTGCATTTTTTGGGCATTGCGGTGCGAATTACAAGCCCATTATCTCCTATGGGAACGCATCTGATTCGCAGATGCATTGCGTTCTGAACAAGGATTTTCTCCTTATCCTCACTACACCTCCCCCTCCCCCCCCCACTCTCTCTCCCCCTCTCCCTGCTCACTGATCCGCAGCTACAACGCAGAGAAGCCTTTGAACAACTGATTTTAATCTTCCCAGTGAAACCTGAGCTTCAATTCGCACCGCACAAGTGTAAACCCAGGCTTAAAGTAGAACTATAGGCAACACTTTTTCTTCATTTTGGATAGAGTAAGGGAGGGTTATAACCCCTGTCAGTTTATTTTTTACCATCCCTGTCCCATTGCAGAGATTTCCCTTCACTTCCTGCCCCATAGCCAAACATGAAGTGAGAGGACATCTATGCAAGTTAAGGGACTCCATTGCTCCCCCTCCCCCCGGCCCCCAGAACTAGTGTCCACACTCAGGGCAGGTCTTCAACAGCAAGGGGTGTGGCCTTGACAGGAAGGGATGGGTAATATTTAAATTAGGGGGTGCACGAGTTTAGTCAGGCCTAGGGCAGCACAAAACCTAAATACACTACTGAATGCCATGTGCTCGACCCACATAGCCTCTTTACAAAGTGAACCTTCATCTAATGGATTACAGTGCATCCGGAAAGTATTCACAGCGCTTCACTTTTTCCACATTTTGTTGTGTTACAACCTTATTCCAAAATTGATTCAATTCATTATTTTCTTCAAAAATCTACAAACAATACCCCATAATGACAACCGGAAAGAAGTTTGTTTGAAACATTTGCAAATTTATTACAAATAAAAGATGGAAGAAAAAAAAAAAAACACATGTACATACGTAATTACAGCCTTTGCTGAAAACTTTGTAGAAGCATCTTTGGCACCAATTACAGCCTTAAGACTTGAGTATGATGCTACAAGTTTGGCACACCTATTTTTGGACTGTTTCTTCTTTGCAAGACCTCATGTTCCATCAGGTTGGATGGGGAGCGTCGGTGCACAGCCATTTTCAGATCTCTCCAGAGATGTTCAATCGGGTACAAGTCTGGGCTCTGGCTGGGCCACTCAAGGACATTCACAGAGTTGTCCCGTAGCCACTCTTTTGTTATCTTGGCTGTGTGCTTTGGGTCACTGTCCTGTTGGAAGATGAACCTTCGTCCTAGAGTGAGGTCCAGAGCGCTCTGGAGAGCAGGTTTTCATCAAGGATGTCTCTGTACATTGCTGCAGTCATCTTTCCCTCGACCCTGACTAGTCTCCCAGTTCCTGCCACTGAAAAACATCCCCACAGCATGAGGCAGCCATCACCATGCTTCACTGTAGGGATGGTATTGGTCAGGTGATGAGCAGTGCCTGGTTTCCTCCAGACAGGACACTTGCCATTCAATCTTTGTTTCATCAGACCAGAGGATTTTGTTTCTCATGGTCAGAGTCCTTCAGGTGCCATTTGGCAAACTCCAGGCAGGCTGTCATGTACCTTTTACTGAGGAGTGGCTTCCGTCTGGACACTCTACCATACAGACCAGATTGGTGGAGTGCTGCAGAGATGGTTGATTTTCTGGAAGGCTCTCCTCTCTCTGCAGAGAAACACTGGAGCTCTGTCAGAGTGGCCATCAGGTTCTTGGTCACCTCCCTCACTAAGGCCCTTCTCCCCCAATCACTCAGTTTGGACAGGCGGCCCACTCTAGTTAGAGTTCTGGTAGTTCCAAACTTCTTCCGTTTACGAATTATGGAGGCCACTGCGCTCACTGTGACCTTCAATGCTGCAGCAATTTTTATGTACCCTTCCCCAGACCTGTGCCTCGATAAAATCCTGTCTCGGAGGTCTACAGACAATTCCTTGGACTTCATGTCTTGGTTTGTGTTCTGACATGCACTGTTGTGGGACCTTATATAGACAGGTGTGCACCTTTCCAAATCATGTCCAATCAACTGAATTTACTACAGGTAGACTCCAATCAAGTTGTAGAAACATCTCAAGGATGATCAGTGGAAACAGGATGCATCTGAGCTCAATTTTGAGTGTCCATGGCAAAGGCTGTGAATACTTATGTACATGTGATTTATTTTTATGTCTTCTTTTTATAAATTTGCAAAGATTTCAAACAGACTTCTTTCATGTTGTCATTATGGGGTATTGTTTGTAGAATTTTGAGGAAAATAATACATTTATTCAATTTTGGAATAAGGCTGTAACATAAAATGTGGCAAAAGTAAAGCGCTGTGAATACTTTCCAGATGCACTGTATATCAAAGGGTGTGCCATGGCATGGGACCTGAAAAGAGTTATGGGACTAGCGTACATTAAGGTCTGAAAGGTGCCACTATGCAGAACCCAGTGCTATAAAAACTTTTTCGAAGCTAGTTCTGCAATCATCCAGTCCAGCGGAGTTCAAGTTGGGCCTCCAAAGCTATTGCTGAGGATATGGCAATTCAAATATCTGTGTATAGAGACCAGCTCAAGCAGTCTGTATAGAGATTTGAAATGAAAACACTTTTTCTGACAAAGGAAAATGAACTAGTAAAAATGGTTACATTTCTTAGAGAAAAGATATCTATCCTCATTTTACACTAGCAAAAAAACTGATGCATGCCGAGTGTGGGAGAGGTTATATTGAACTGGTAACAGCTTGTTTTCCAGTGTCTGAAATCCTCCTGTAGGTTACAGTATAACCAAATTTTCCCGTTTCCCCTCAATGAACAGGAAAGAAATCTCAATTTGCAGTGTATTGTCAGATTTACCAACAGGAAATCTTTACAATGCATAATAGAAGAGATACCCTCAAAGCTGAACTCAAGTGAAAACATTTTTTAGCACACACCACTTAGTCACATAAGTTGAATCCAATAAAGTGCATCCATGTTCTGCTGTTTACTGAGAAAGTCCTCCCTCCAATGATGCCGGGTAATCCCCACAGCAGTGATCTGATGCTGCAAGGAGTTATATAAGCAGCGACTGAAGGAGCTATTCATCCTCCCCTTCACGACCCCTTGTCAATTCACAAAACCAGTGTTCTCCTAGAATGCAAGGCGTTTCAGCAGAGTCATTTAGCTTTAAACTTACCCAATATACAAATTTAACATAACTTGCTTTAAAAGCAAGATTGTATACCATAAATAATATCTTACAACAGATGCAGTTTTTAAACTGTTACTGGCCTCACAGACAATAACCATATCCTTAGAGAACTATACATTTGTTGACCAATAAGCCTGAAAGAATGAAGTTCATATAATTTGAATATACAGTGCCTGTAAGAAGTTTTTACCCCCTTGGACATTTTCATTTTCTATGACAAAAACTGAACTATGAAAAAACTTTCATAACCTCTCCAGTCATTACAAATAAGAAAGCTGCTTTACTGTTTTTGAAGGTGCAGGCTGTGGGGCTGTAATTCTTAAGCTGGCCATAGACAGTTCGAATCTCGGTTGGTTTAGCAGGGACCGGTTGAGATTCGAACCATGCAGGGGCAGGGTGATTACATCCATGTTGTTAAATCAACTTGATTACAACCAGCCTGTTGGGTTGTACATGTGATTATTGGTAGAGGCCATTATAGCTGATAGCAGTAATCACTGTGTTCTCCTGGCGGGTATGGCTCTGCAGGAGGGATTACCCCATTAACTCTGACTGAGCTGTGGGTGCATAAAAGAAAAATCACTCCATCTATAGCCGGCTTTATCCTTAATTTACTATCCGGTGACTCACTAACCCAGAACAAGTATGAGCTTATCTGAGGTCACGATAGCCTAATTGATTGAGCTTTATAGTAGAATAGAATAGAACAGAAAATATAAGCAATACCAGGATAAGGCAAACTAGAACAAAGCTGTTTTTTTACCAGGGATCTGTGGAACTAAACCCAATATAATACAGACTAACAATAGCCTCAAGAGCTGATTAGAGATGGCTATACAAGGACAATTGTATGTGATTTAACATACCTCATTATCCAATGGGCTCCGTTTCTCTGGACTCAGTGCTTTCTGCTAAAAGAAAATAAAACACTGAATTGGTTAGCTCCACCATATACTGGAAGTACAAATCAACAAAGTAAGCAAAACTTGCAGCAGTCTTGCTAGATCAGGACCAAAAATGAACTTCCCTTGGACCATGATAGAAAACAAATACCCACATAATTGATTTGTTCCCAAAGCAATCACGACATCTAAAAAAACATATTTAAATGGAAACTATACTAACCAAAAAAACATAAGACATTGTTGACTACAGAAAAACCAAACATGATTGGAAATGGTGAGATTATTAAATTACATGGCCAGTTTTTGATGAAGTTCTCACAGGAAAATTATTTGATTTCAGAATTGCTCTTAAATCAGTCGAAAAATATAAAAAATAATTATGATGTGTATCAATAAGACTTCTTAGGGCCAGTTCACACCATAGAAACGCAGTCCGCATGCGTCCCAGATTCTTTTCTGCATGCGCGTTTTTGACGCGTTCCAGTGCATTCCCCCCCTTTTTCTTAAAGTATAACTAAAGGCAAAACCTTTTTTTTTTTAGTTTTGCACAGAGTGGAGAGGGATTAGATCCCCTGTCAGATTTTTTTTTTCCAGTTAACGTGGTGTTTTATTTGAAGAGCAAATGGCATACAGTATACATCGAGCAATAGTACAGTAGCATTGAGTTCAAATCACAGCAAAGAAGTCCAGATAAATGAATTATATGAGAGGGCATGCATATAAATAATAACATAGTATGTATATTTAAGCAGTTATAGAGTAGAAGGACACCACAAATTCAGATTTTGAAACAATATTTAGAAATACACAAGTCCCCAGATACATTAATCAGGTAGCATATTACACGTGGTAGCATTACCTAGCCAGGTGTCCCAGATTTTGCCATATTTGGCCAGGCAGCCCCTATGGGTGTAGGTTTCCTTTTTATATGGCAAGACATTATTTATAGCAGATGTCCACTCTTGAAGAGTTTGCGGTGTAGTCTGCAACCATTTCCTGGCTATAAGTAACCTGGCAATAAATAACGATTCCTGGAGAAATATTTTATGAAATTTGTCAGAGTCAGGGTCCGGGAACACCCCCAATAGGCATTGCTTAGGGCACAACGTTAAGAGGGAACCCATTTCATCGTGGATTAACTTCACTATTTGAGACCAGTAGTCTTGTATTGCTGGACACAACCAAAGGAGATGAAAAAAGGTAGTGGACGGACTATCACATCTGGGGCATTGTGGATTCTGATTAGGCTTGTACTTGGCTAAGCGTATAGGGGTCAAATATGATCTGTGTATAATGTAGAGTTGTGTAAGGCAGTCCGAAAGTTTAGTAGAGACTTTTTTACAAGCATCTAACGCGTCTTCCCACTCGTCGTCCTCCAGCCCTCCCCCCACATCCCCAGACCAGAGATCTTTCAATTTATATGCCAGAGTCGTTGCCGTGGGGCGAAGCAATGAATTATAGAACCCTGAGATAAGTTTGCGGGGGTCTGACCCCAACATAATGCAGAGGACATCTAGTTGCTCTACATTAGGGGAAGTTTCGCCAAATTGAGCCCTGAGGGCGTGATGGAGCTGGAGGTAGCAGAAATGCATAGTGTTAGGAAGGCCAAAGTCTACTTTAAGTTGTTGGAACGATTTTAGGACAATATCACAATAAACATCCGACAAAAATACAACCCCATGGTTAAGCCATAGTTCATGATTTGGCACCGTTAATAGTTGCCCCTGTCAGATTTTACTGCTGTCTGTGCCCCTGTTAAGGAGATTCATCTGCTCTATTTGTCGTGTTTACCATTATCATTAAAAGTGAAAGTAAAAAAAAAAAAAAAAAAAAAAAAAGCCCAAAATGTTTGGGTTGTCCCCAGAAAAGTAATAGATGGGAAATCTTCCAATGGGGACACTAGGTCTGGTGAGCTGGGGGTCTCCAAAAAATTCCTTTAAATTTTCAGAGATATCCTCTCACTTCCTGTTTGGCTATGGGACAGGAAGTGAAGGGAAATCTCCGCAATGGGACAGAGATGGTGGAAAAAAAAAATCTGACAGGGGTTATTACCCTCCCTTACTGTATGTGAAATAAAAAAAAAAAAAAAAAAAAGTTTTTCCCATAGTTCCACTTTAACATGAAATAAGGACATGTGTGTTCCAGTGCGTTTTTGGTGCATCTAGCTGAATTTCAGTGCGTTTTACAGCATTTAAGTACAGTCCAGTGCAGGAAAAATGCAGCATGTTCTACTTTTTTTTCTGCAACTGGAACACAATGGAACTGCAAGCACTGGTGTGAACTATGCCATTGAAAACCATATAACCTATTAACATGCGTTTTTGATGCAGAAAAAAAAAAATACCGGACTGCATGTGGTGTGAACTGGTCCTTAGGCATTCACATTTAATTAATAAATCACATTATATACATATATTTATTTATATTACACACACACACACACACACACACATACAGTATCTCACAAAAGTGAGTACACCCCTCACATTTTTGTAAATATTTTATTATATCTTTTCATGTGACAACACTGAAGAAATGACACTTTGCTACAATGTAAAGTGGTGAGTGTACAGCTTGTATAACAGTGTAAATTTGCTGTCCACTCAAAATAAATCAACACAGCCATTAATGTCTAAACTGCTGGCAACAAAAGTGAGAACACCCCTAAGCAAAAATGCCAAAATTGGGCCCAATTAGCCATTTTCCCTTCCTGGTGTCATGTGACTCGTTAGTGTTACAAGGTCTCAGGTGTACTTGGTGAACAGGTGTATTAAATTTGGAGTTATCACTCTCACTGTCTCATACTGGTCACTGGAAGTTCAACATAGCACCTCATGACAAAACTCTGAGGATCTAAAGATTGAGGAACTAAAAAAAAAAAAAATAAATAAATATGTTTCTCTACATAAAGATGGCCTAGGCTATAAGAATATTGGCAAGACCCTGAAACTGATCTGCAACACAGTGGCCAAGACCATACTGCAGTTTAACAGGACAGGTTCCACTCAGAACAGACCTCGCCATGGTTGACCAAAGAAATTGAGTGCACGTACTCAGCGTCATATCCAGAGGTTGTCTTTGGGAAATAGATGCATGAGTGCTGCCAGCATTGCTGCAGAGGTTCAACGGGCGGGGGGGGGGGGGGGGGGGGTTGGGGGGTCAGCCTGTCAGTGCTCAGACCATACGCCGCACACTGTATCAAATTGGTCTGCATGGCTGTCGTCCCAGATGGAAGCCTCTTCTAAAGATGATGCACACAAAGGACTACAAAGACAAGTGTGTCTTGCCTATAGTCAAACATGGTAGTGGGAGTGTCATGGTCTGGGGCTGCATGAGTGCTGCCGGAACTGGGGCGCTATTATTATAGGAATTATTTCTTCATGTTACACAGAATGTGAGCTGGGCTAGCACCTAACTAGTGTGTGTGGGGATTAACCAGAGACTCACTCACCTGGAGCGGCTTTTCTAGTTTCACTGGGGAGCTACAGTTCCATGAGGGAACCATGAATGCCAACATGTACTGTGACATACTGAAGCAGAGCATGATCCACTCCCTTCGAGGGCTAGGCTGCACGTCAGTATTCCAAAATAAAGACCCCAAAACACATCTCCAAGACGACCACTGCCTTGCTAAAGAAGCTGAGGGTAAAGGTAATGGCCTGGCCAAGTATGTCTCCAGACCTAAACCCTATCGAGCATGTGTGAGGCATCCTCAAACAGAAGGTGGAGGAACGCAAGGTCTCTAACAGCCACCAGCTCTGTGATGTTGTCATGGAGGAGTGGAAGAGGACTCCAGTTGCAACCTGTGAAGCTCTGGTGAACTACATGCCCAAGAGGGTTAAGGCAGTGCTGGAAAATAATGGTGGCCACACAAAATATTGACACTTTGGGGTGTACTCACTTTTGCTGCCAGCGGTTTAGACAATAATGGCTGTGTGTTGAGCTATTTTGGAGGGGACAGCAAATTTACACTGTTATACAAGCTGTACACTCACTACTTTACATTGTAGCAAAGTGTCATTTCTTCAGTGTTGTCACATGAAAAGATGAAAAGATAATAAAATATTTATATTTAATAATAAAAATATAACTAATAATAAAAAATGTGAGGGGTGTACTCACTTTTGTATATATATATATATATATATATATATATATATATATATATACATACATACATACATACATACACACGCACACACACACGATAGTCTGTCCCCCACAATCTTAACCTCTGTTAATACGCAATGACGATACCTGGGAAGTACAATAAGGTAGTTATCATTTCTGGAATCCCTATACAGTCACATTTAAACATGTGATACTAGTTTCCATGGAAATCCTTTTGCTATAGATCTTTTATTTTTGAGGTGTCCAGCTGGGGCTCCCCTTGTAGCTCCGGTGCCCCCTTGGGGGGCCGTATATGCTGTATGTGTTGCTGAGGTACGTCCTACACAGGAAACTAGACGACGATACTAGAATATGTGTATATGTATATATGAATTCTGGAATCTTAAGTACTGTCATTTTTCATTAGAGGATTACTGTACCACACTCATGCGTCCTGATTAAGCTTAACTTCGGTGAAACGTGTTGACACATGAGGATCTCTCTTACAGTGGATCAAGCAAGAGCATTTATGTTTTATGTACAGTTGATCAATTAAGCAGAATAAATCTATGTTTTTATGAAGTTTTCTGTTTTTCAAGACCATGTATAATAAAATTTAGAATTTAAGATTCCTTGCTTGCCCTATATAGTCGGACTTCTTTTCTACTTTTGGTTTACATATACAATACAGATGTTGTCCTAGAGTGTCACGTTAATATATATCCTATACATATTTGCCACATATCATCTATATTGATTGACTCTTGCCATTTGTGCTGTATCACGTTTTATTTGTTAATTATGCTGCATACAGCCCGTTACTAGAATTGCTTTGCAGAAAGGGAAAGGAGCACATACATGCCTACCATAGCCTTACCACCCCATTCATCAACTACAGTTCCTCAAAAAATTGCTCTGAAAAGTTGTAAGGACCCTTCTCGACCCCCAAGGGACAGTGCTCAGACCTGGTGATTGGCCACTCAGGCAATGAGCACTGCCCTGTGGGAAAGCAAGAGAGTAACGTGCACCTCTATACCAACAAGTAGTGCGTTTTTCTCTGAAAGATGAACAATTTGAGAAGGGAGGGTAAGGAAGGAAAATATGTGCTCCTTACACCACCTGCTTAAAGCAAACCCTGAAATCACTGAACTTCTAAATAACATAATGATCGATCATCAATTATACATGCCAGTAATTAAACACCATGTAGCAAGGCAGTTTTACTTTTTTCCATTTGCAACTGATCTATAACCTGACTGCACAGGACAGTTATGCAGGTCAATAAAAGCGCAATATGCAAAGCTGTTCAAATATAATTACAGAAACCTAGGTATTCAACCTGACCTGCTTAAAGTAGCCCTGCCTATCATGGAAATGTTCTACACTGGCTGCAGGATTAAACCGTAGGAACTTGCTGGTGCCTGCACATATCTTTAAAAATTGTCTCAAATGCCTCCGAAGACATTAATTCCAGAGCTGCTCTAGTGCAACCAACAGAAGGAGAGGACTGGCCTACCCTCTCCCACAACCCAAACCTTCCTATTAGTAGACATTCTTAACCATCATAGAGATGGATCAATAGGAAGTTGTCAGAGGTAGCAAGGAGTGGGACGATCAGGAATTGCAGTTTAGTGTCCATTATTAACAGTTGTACTTTATGAGGAAAAATTCCACATTAGTAAGGTAAAATGTTACACCCTTGGCATATATAGCTTTTGCTTTGGGTAAATGTCCCAAGTATGACCAGGGCAGTCCTGTGAGCTTAAAGCACAATTCAAGCTTTGGCAAAAAAAAAAAAAAAAAAAGTACCCAGCAGGTTTTAAAAAAGAAAAAAAAAAAATTTTCCCCAAAAATAATACCTAGCGTGATTGTCGGTGATGGCCGCAATATAAGCCCTACCCCCCAAATAAGCCCTAGTTAAAGTCCTTGTAGGTCTTATTTAAGGGTAGGGATTATTTTTGGGGAAACAGGGTAGGGCTTATTTGGGGGGGGTAGGGCTTATATTGCAGCCATCACTGACAATCACGCTAGGTCTTATTTTGGTGGAAACAGGGTGTGTGTCTATATCCTGGCAGAAGTTGTGAAATCAAAACAGAGTTCCAGGCTTTTTTTTTTTTTTTTTTATTAAAAGTCAGCAGCTACAAAAAGTTTAGCTGCTGACTTTTAATAAACAGACACTTACCTGGTCCACTGTTCAGCAATGCGGCCGCACAGAGCCCCGCTCCTCTACCTCTCCTCGGCACATCCATTGGAACTGTGGGCAACTGGCCGTGACAGCGTGCAGCTTCATGGCCGGGCGCACACTGCACATGCGCGAGTCACACTGCACTCTCCCAGTGGACAGGCAATCTTCTGGGACCTGTCACGTGTCCCAGAAGATTGCTGAGAGGGAGGGACTGCCTAGGGGAGAGGAGTCGCCGCCTAGGCGGCAGGAGGAAGTCCCTCTCTAAAGTAGTTACCCACTTGCCACCCCAAAAAAATAACATGCCAAATGTAGCACGTAAGGGGGGGGGAGGAGTGCTTAACGCTGAAGTTCCACTTTTGGTTGGAACTCCATTTTAATATTGAAAATATGACTGATCATGCCAAAAAACTGTCTTTTATCTAGTGATAGCAATCACATGAAGCCATTTATAATCACATAGTTTTTTGTATCCTTTTTTAAATCATAAGGATGACAGAAATCACCCAAATGGCCCTGATAAAAAGTTTACATACCCTGTAATGTTTGACCTTGGTACAGACACAGGAGGTGGCGCACACAGGTTAAAATTGCAATTAAAGGTTAATTTCCCACATTTGTAGCTTTTTAAATCACAATTGGTGTCTGTGTATAAATAGTCATTGAGTTTGTTAGCTCTCACATGGATGCACTAAGCAGGCTGTAGGTAGAAGAGAACAGTCAAAAGACCTGCGTAACAAAGTAATGAAACTTTACAAAGATGGAAAAGGATATAAAAAGATATCCAAAGCCTTGAATATGCCAGTCAGTACTGTTTAATCACTTTTTAAGAAGTGGAAAATTAGGGGCTCTTTTTGAGCCAAGGTCAGGTAGACTAAGAAAGATTGCAGCCACAACTGGCGGAAAAAAATGCTCAGGATACAAACAAAAACCCACAGGTAACCTCAGGAGAAATACAGGCTGCTCTCCAAAGACAGTGTTTTTTTTTTTTAAGGAGCACAATTCAACAATACTTGAACAAAAAAGAGCTGCATGGTTGACCTGCAAGAAGGAAGCCTTTGCTACGCCAATGCCACAAAAAAGCCAATTAGGCATGTCAAGGTGTTGTTGGGCATATTGTAACCAGGCTTTTTTGTGGAACTTGTACAGTACAGGGGGTCCCCAGGTTACAAACAAGTTAGGGACTGTAGGTTTGTTCTTAAGTTGAATCTGTTTGTAAGTCGGAACAGGTACATTTTTTAAGTGTAGCTCCAGCCAAAAAAAATATTTTTAAGCTTTTTGGATAGCATAGGGAAGGGTTAACACCCCTGTAACATTTGTTTTGCTGTGTGTGTGCCCCTGTTCAGAAGATTTCACCTCACTTTCTGTCCCAATGACAATTGGATTTTGAAAATTTTGGGTTGTTGTGGAAACAAGCCTTGGTGATAAAGCATCAGTGGAGGCACCTTTTCCCCATAATAGCTCTTACAGGAGAGAATTTCCCTTCCTAGGGGTAGATTTACTCTCACTTCCTGTTGTCTCCTTCCGTTTGTAAGTAGGAGTCGTTTGTAAGTCGGATGTTTGTAACTAGGGGACCCCCTGTAAAGGCTTATTCCTGGCAACTTGACCATGCAGCTCTTTTTTCTTCAAGCATCATCGTATTGTGCTCCTTAACCACTTCAGCCCCGGTAGGATTTACCCCCTTCCTGACCAAACCTTTTTTTGCAATACGGCACTGCGTCGCTTTAACTGACAATTGCGCGGTCGTGTGACGTTGTACCCAAACAAAATTGACGTCCTTTTTTCCCCACAAATAGTGATTTCTTTTGGTGGTATTTGATCACCTCTGCAGTTGATATTTTTTAATTCCTGCTATAATAAATATCCCCAAAAAAATATATTAAAAAAATCTACATTTCTTCCTCAGTTTAGACCAATATGTATTCTTCCACACATTTTTGGTATAAAAGAAATAAAAAAATAAAATCGCAATAAGCGTATATTGATTGGTTTGCGCAAAATTGATTGGTTTGCTACAAAATAGGGGATAGATTTATGGCATTTTTTTTATTCTTTTTTTTTTTTTTATTAGTAATGGCGACGACCTGTGATTTTTATTGTGACTGCGACATTGCGGCTTTTCTACCTCCTCATGGCTCAGTGTCTAGCTTGCTTAGTGCATTCACGTGAGAACTAACAAACTCATTAACTATACGCAGACACTAATTGTAATTTAAAAAGGCACAAATGAGGGAAATTAACCTTTAATTGCCATTTTAATTTGTGTGTGCCACCGTCTGTACCAAGGCCAAACATTTCAGGGTATGTAAACTTTTTATCAGGGCCATTTGGGTGAATTCTGTTATCATTATGATTTAAAAAGGATCCAAAAAACTATGTGATAATAAATGGCTTCATGTGATTGCTATCCTTAAATAAAAGAAAGTTTTTTGGCACGATCAGTCATATTTTCAACATTAATGCCAAAATTTCACAATTTCTGCCAAGGTATGCAAACTTGAGCACAACTGTGTGTGTATACATTTATTTATATATCTATATATATAAGCAGCTATACTTCACTTGATCTCTGTCCCCAGCAGACTCATGAATTCAACATCTTTAAACCCACTTCCCTTAAGTCCAGGGCATCAAGGTTCTGCCCACCACTTTGAGATCACAGAATAATTCTACAGAAAGTGGCTCCACATAACTATGTTGGGCCTCTGAAAGTTAGAAGAGAATGCTGCAATGGAAACACAAAAAGATGCTTTATTCTTTAGCCTACGTTCTCTGGAGTGCCTTCTCCCTATTTTACTGTGAAGAATCCTTGAGCAGTTTTACTATAGATCAGACCTAATTGTTTTCCAAAGGAGTATATTAAGATTGCACCCCAGAGAGAGGAATCAGCAATGCCATGGGGGTCTGTGGGACATAAAGGGAGAACAAATCTCACCAAATACTGTTATTTTGGGGGGACTCTAATGATAACAATTCTTCAATGAAGCCTCCTGCTGCATTATTCTGGCACAAAATCTGTTCCAACAGCATCCAGGATATTCGCATGCCTCTTGCAGCATTTAACATAAAACAAAAGTTACAGCAGGATCAAAAAGGGAGTACATGTCCTGCAACATCTACAGCAGAGGGGTTAACAAGGAACTGGTGAGGGAACAGGTAAGGATAAAAATTTTACCATGATTATATCCACCAGCAGCTACCAAAACCTAAAACTGCAGTTCTAATAGGAGAGACCATTACGTTTTTAAAAGAAAACAAAGTAAATATTTTTTGAAATTTAATTCTTCCACTATCAAATTGTTGTTTACATGCCATGAACACAGCAGTGACTTACGTTTAAAGAGTCTGAGTGTGTTAACCTGTCCCTTATCCTCTGCTCCTCATACTGCTGGGCCGCTAGTTGTGCCTCCCTCCTGGTGGATTCTAGCAAATCTCGCCTACGCTGGTCTGTATCCGTCTAAAGAACCCAAAGAAGTGGAGGTGTTGGAGGTTAGATGCAGAAAAGCAAGTATTAGTGAACAAGAAGCTCATGTACATAAACCAAGGAACTGCCATGCAAAACACAAGGACCCCAAATTATTTCTTTATGTAACTAGTAGCTTTACCTGGTTAGAACTTTTTGTCAGTGCAATAAGATACATAGCATCCAACTGAGTCCTAAAAAGCAAAAATATGTTGTGTTAAAAAGCAATGATAGAAACAGGGAACTGCAAACATGAAATGGGTATTAATACATAACACATATAGTGCCTTGAAAAAGTATTCATACTCCTTGACATTTTTCACATTTTGTCATGGCACAACTAATAATGTAAATGTATTTTATCGGGACTTTTTGCAATAGACCAATACAAAGTGGCACATAATTATGAAGTGGAAGGAAAATGATGAATGGTTTTCAAAATGGTTTACACAAATCTGAGAAGTATGGTTTGCATTTGTATTTATCAGACTTTGCCCTGCGACTTGAAGTCCGACTTCAAAAAACGGGGATCCGAATTTGATCCCGACATTACCAGGCACTTCGTGTCTGGTATGAATCTTTAGGGGAAACTCAACGCCAAATTAAAAAAAAAAAAAAAAAAAAAAAAACCCTAACACGGCATGTGGTTCCCCCTCCAAGACCCCCAAAATCCATACCAGACCCTTAGAGTACGCAGCCTGGCAGGTCAGGAAAGGGGGTGGGGACAAATGAGTGATTCCCCCTCCTGAACCATACAAGGCCACATACCCTCCACATGAGGGTGTGGGTGCTTTGGGGCATGGGGGGGCTGGCAGAAGAGGGAGAAGAACCGGCAAAAGAGCCAGAAAGGGGAGAAGAAATCGAAAGAGACGCCAGAGCTGATTTAATAAATTACTATGTCAAAAACCTGTGTACTGTTTTTATTTTTGACACTTTTTTTCTTAGGTGAATGGGTAGGGGTACAATGTACCCCATACTCAATTACATAGGGTGGGGGGCTGGAATCTGGGGGGACCCCCATGTTAAAGGGGGCTTCTAGATTTCGATAAGCTCCCCGCCCGCAGACCTAGACAACCACTGCCCAGGGTTGTCGGGAAGAAGTCCTTGTCCCATCAGCATGGGGACAAGGTGCTTTGGGTTGGGGCCCCGGGGCCCCAGAGCCCCCCTGCTCCAAAAGCGCCCACACCCCCATGTTGAGGGCAGGTGGCCTGGTATGGTTCGGGGGGGGCCTCGTTGGTCCCCACCCCCTTTACTGACCTGTTGGGCTGCATGCACGGTTTTTTGTTTGGCTTTTTTAGGCGTGGGTGTTCCCCTTAAAATACATACCAGACCGGCCTGATATGGTAATGGAGGGGGAACCCCATGCGTTTTTTTTTTTTTTGCTTTTTTTTTAATTTGGCATGGAGTTCCTCTTTAAGATCCTCAGAGCACAATTTGCATGCCAAAGTCAGATCATTTAAGATGATGATCCCAATTCAATGATATTCAACGGGCTGAAGTAGGATCAAAGTCGGACCAAAGTAGTACCTTTTTCAAAGTCGGACCGACTTGTGTTGGACCAGTTAAGACGGCTCTCATAGGGAACCACTGATTTGCACACGTCATGCGACATGAGCTCCCAACGGCAGAGCGTTTATCGTACAAGTGTGAACCCAGCCTGAATGCTGATACCCCTAACTAAAATCTAGCGGAACCAATTGCCTTCAGAAGTCACCTAATTAGTAAATAGAGTCCACCTGTGTGTAATTTAAAGAGAAAGTACACTTGTTTGTTATTCAAATGGATGACAGGAAGGGTATTTATGACAGAAGAAACCCTATTGGTCTCTTCTGCCTGTCAGCTGTCATATTCACAGAGTCGCACATGTGCAGCTCAGCAAACATTTACGGCCCTGATCGGCCCCCGATGCGTGCCACGGTGATGTGACTCCCGTGCACATGCACGGGAGTGGCGTCACTGCGGCCTGGCCTATTAAGTGGCCGAAGGCACGGGACCCGGAAGACCAGGTGAAGATGGAAGCGCCGGGAGGACACCACATGACAGGCAAGCCTGCCATAATGTACTAATATGCTGTGCATGCTAGTACATTATGGAATAACCCACCTGAGGGGCCTTGGGGGGGGGGGGGGGACACCGGACATCAATTCCACTTTAATAGTTACATAGTAGGCGAAGTTGAAAAAAGACACTAATCCCAACCTGTGTGTGATTTTGTGTCAGTATTCAATTTTATCTTAGTATACAGCTGTTCTGTGAAGCCCTCAAATGTTTGTAAGAGAATCTTAGTAAACAAACAGCATCATGAAGGCCAAGTAACACCAGACAGGTCAGGGATAAAGGTGTGGAGAAGTTGAAAGCAGGGTTAGGTTATAAAAAAAAAAATATCCCAAGCTTTGAAAATCTCAAGGAGCACTGTTCAATCCATCATCCGGAAATGGAAAAAGTATGGCACAACTGCAAACTTACCAGGACATGGTCGTCAAAATAAACTGACAGGCAGACCAAGGAGAGCATTAATCAGAGAAGCAGCCAAGAGGCCCATGGTAACTCTGGAGGATCTGCAGAGATCCCACAGCTCAGGTAGGAGAATCTGTCCACAGGACAACTATTAGTCGTGCACTCCACAAATCTGGCCATTATGGAAGAGTGGCAAGAAGAAAGCCATTGTTTTCAAGAAAGCCATAAGTCCCGTTTGCAGTTTGCAGGAAGCCATGTGGGGGACACAGCAAACATGTGGAAGAAGATGCTCTGGTCAGATGAGATCAAAATGGAACTTTTCGGCCTAAAAGCAAAACGCCATTTATGGCGGAAAATTAACACTGCGCATCACCCTTAAAACACCAACCCCACCGTGAAACATGGTGGCAGAATCATGTTGTGGGAATGCTTTTCTTCAGCAGGGACAGGTCACAGTTGATGGGGAGGTGGATGGAGCCAAATACAGGGTAATCTAAGAAGAAAGCCTGTTAGAGTCTGCAAAAGACCTGAGACTGAGGCAAAGGTTCACCTTCGAGCAGGACAACGCCCTAAACATACAGCCAGAGCTTCAATGGAATGGTTTAGATCAAAGGATATTCGTGTGTTAGAATGGACCAGTCAAAGTCCAGACCTAAATCCTTTTGAGAATCTGTGGCATGACTTGAAAATTGCTGTTCACAGACGCTCTCCCACCAATCTGACAAAACTTGAGCTATTTTGCAAAGAAGAATGGGCAAAAATTTCACTATAGATGTGCAAAGCTGGTAGAGACATACCCAAAAAGACTTGCAGCGAAAGGTGGCTCTACAAAAAGTATTTTTAAGTATTGTAAAGTTCCTTCCACTTTACAACTGTGTTGGTCTATCACATAAAATCACAATAAAATACATTTACGTTTTTGGTTGTAACATGACAAAATGTGGAAAATATTAAGGGGTATGAAAACTTTTTCAAGGCACTGTAAACATTATAGCAGTATCAGGACATGGTAAGACTGCTACAGAATAAAGACCGTTACTGTAACAATGTAAATTAGAAAACAATAAAACCCTTTTTGTCCCTATATTGGGCTTATAAACTGGGACAGCAGTGGCGTTTAACTTCTTGCCGACCAGCCGCCGTCATTATACTGCGGCAGGTTGGCAAGGCTGTGAGAATCGCCGTAGGTGTACGTTGGCCGCTTTAAGAGCTATAGGGGGCGCGCTGGCAGACGTGATCGCTCCACAGAGAGCCAGAACGGGATCTGTCAATGTAAACATTCACGTTCTGTCAGGGAAGTAGAGAGAGATCTGCTGTTCCTAGTGATCAGGAACAGCGATCTCTCTCTACTCCCTGTCAGTACACTCCCCTCCTAGTTAGAAACGCCTCCCTAGGGAACACTTAACCCCTTTCCTGCCGGTGACATTTATACAGTAATCAGTAGCCATTTTTAGCACTGATCGCTGTATAAATGTCAATGGTCCCAAAAAAGTGTCCGATCTGGCTGCCGCAATGTCCCTAAAAATTGCTGATCACCGCCATTACTAGTAAAAAAAAAAAAAAAATTAATTAATAAAAATGCCATAAATATATCCCCTATTTTGTAGACGCTATAACTTTTATGCAAACCAATCAATATACGCTTATTACCAAAACTATGTAGAAGAATACATATTGGCCTAAACTGATAAAGAAATTTTTTTTTTTGGATATTATAGAAAAAAGTTAAAAAAAATAGCGTTTCTTTCAAAAGTAACGCTTTTTTTGGTTTATAACGCAAAAAACAAAACCGCAGAGGTGAGCAAAAACCACCAAAAGAAAGCTTAATTTGTGGGAAAAAAGGACATAAATTTTGTTTGTGTACAACGTCGCATGATCGTGCAATTGTCAGTTAAAGCGACGCAGTGCCGTATTGCAAAAAATGGCCTGGTCATTAAGAGGGTAAATCCTTCCAGTCCTTAAGTGGTTAAGCTTATCCACCAGCCATATTAAAAGGTGTTGGCAACACAGAATTGAATGCCTTACTGTGCCGGTTACAATAATACTGTGTGATACACATCATTGCAGTCAAAGGGTTAAAAGAAACAAGTGTGCATCAATGATGGCAATCAGAAGGTGATCAAGTTACAATGGCAAAAATAATTATTTGATCCCCTGCAGATTTTGTAAGTTTTCCCACTTAAAAAGAAATGAAGGGTCTATCATTTTTATCATAGGTGTATTTTAAATCATAGAAAGAGAAAATCAACCAAAAATCCAGAAAAAACACATGATACAAATGTTATAAATTGAGTTGCAGTTCAGTGAGTAAAATAAGTATTTGATCCCAAAGCAAAACATGACTTTGTACTTGGTGGAGAAACCCTTGTTCGCAAGTACAGAGGTAAGATGTTTCTTGTAGTTAGTGATCAGGTTTGCACACATCTCAGGAGGGATTTTGGTCCACTCTTTTACAGATCTCTAAATCCTTAAAGTGATTGTAATGTCCAGTTTTAGAAAAATAAATAAAACAAACATGCAAACATGATGCTTTGGGGCTGTTTCTATGCTAAAGCTACAGGCTGACTTTGCTGCATTTAGGGGCCAATGGACAGGGCCGTGTATTGTAAAATCTTGGATAAGAACCTTTCCCTCAGCTATAACACTTAACATGGGTCATGGATGGGTCTTCCAGCATGTCAATGACCCAAAAACATGCCGCCAAGGCAACAAAGGAGTGGCTCAAGAAGAAGCACATTAAGGTCTTGGAGTTGCATAGTCAGTCTCCAGAACTCAATCCTATAGTAAATGTATGGAGGGAGCTGAAACTTTGAGTTGCCATGAGACAGCCAAGAAACCTCAAGGATTAGGAGAAGATCTGTAAAAAAAGAGTGGACCAAAATCACTCCTGAGATGTGTGCAATCCTGGTCACCAACCACAAGAAACATCTTACCTCTGTGCTTGCCAACAAGGGTTTCTCCACCAAGAACTAAGTCATGTTTTGCTTAGGGATCAAAAACTTATTGTACTCACTGAACTGCAACTTAATTTATAGAATTTGTTCATTTCTGGATTTTTGGTTGATATTCTGTTTCTATCATTTAAAAACACACATACGATAAAAATTATAGACCTTTCATTTTTTGTAAGTGGGCAAACTTACAAAAGCTGCAGGGGATCAAATAATTCTTTTCCCCACTGTAGAACCATTCCATGATCTCCTGTGCACAGAATAAATCTGGAAGTGCTTAACTTTGAGCACTTAAGGGTTAGGAGCCTGTCAGACCCATTGTGATAGCAATAAAGTAAAAAATTAAATGAATGAAAAAAAAAAAAAAAAAAAATTAATTTATATATATTTATATATATATATATATATATATATATATATATATATATATATATATATATATATATATATATATACACACACACATACATACATACACACACACATAGGGGATGAAAAGTATTCAGACCCCCTTACATTTTTCACTCTGTTATATTGCAGCCATTTGCTAAAATCATTTAAGTTCATTTTTTCCTCATTAATGTACACACAGCACCCCATATTGACAGAAAAGCACAGAATTGTTGACATTTTTGCAGATTTATTAAAAAAGAAAAACTGAAATATCACATGGTCCTAAGTATTCAGACCCTTTGCTGTGACACGCATATATTTAACTGCTGTCCATTTCTTCTGATCATCCTTGAGATGGTTCTACATCTTCTCCAGAGTGCTCAGGACCTCAGACTGGGCCAAAGATTTACCTTCCAACAAGACAATGACCCTAAGCACACATCTAAAATAACAAAGGAGTGGCTTCACAACAACTCCGTGACTGTTCCAGCCAGAGCCCAGACTTAAACCCATTTGAGCATCTCTGAAGAGACCTAAAAATGGCTGTCCACCAACGTTTACCATCCATCCTGACAGAACTGGAGAGGATCTGCAAGGAGGAATGGCAGAGGATCCCCAAATCCAGGTGTGAAAAACTCGTTGCATCTTTCCCAAAGAGACTCATGGCTGTATTAGATCAAAAGGGTGCTTCTACTAAATACTGAGCAAAGGGTCTGAATACTTAGGACCATGTGATATTTCAGTTTTTCTTTTTTAAAAATTCTGCAAAAATGTCAACAATTCTGTGTTTTTCTATCAATATGGGGTGCTGTGTGTACATTAATGAGGAAAAAAAATAACAAAGTGAAAAATTTAAGGGGGTCTGAATACTTTCCACTGTACATACATACACACATACAGAAACATAATTTTAAAAGCCCCTGCCCCCACACTAAGGCAAACATATGCATAGGGCATGCACAACACATTAGGTGTCAACTTGAATCCCAGATTGAGAGGAGATAGATATAGATAGATATATCCATCTATGTATCCTGAAAATAGCCATCTTTTATATTTAGCGGAAATGTGTGCTTTAAAGGTAATTGAATTGTAACTTTTGCTAAAAATATAGATTTGGTAAACAGTCGTGTAAATATTGTGTGATAAAAATTACAAACACTGAAAAAAAGAGTTGGTCCAGAAACAAAAAGGGTTAATCCCTAGGCACCCCCAGTACGCAAATTTGCTGCCTTTTGGTGGATGTGCCTTGGTGCCAAGAGGCCGCATATTTGCGTATCAGTTAGCAGA
Source organism: Aquarana catesbeiana (assembly GCF_042186555.1). Classification (NCBI taxonomy): domain Eukaryota; kingdom Metazoa; phylum Chordata; class Amphibia; order Anura; family Ranidae; genus Aquarana; species Aquarana catesbeiana. Next base: position 271,882,256 of record NC_133327.1, read on the forward strand.
CACGGCTATGTCGAGAGAGCATGTTACCGATGACCAATGGAAAGCTCCGATCGCTTCTTGCATTTGGGAGCTTTCTGATCATGTGACCGCCGTGACAGTCAATCATGGTGGTCACATGATAATAAACCCTGCCCACCATCTGAAATCCCTTAAAGGGCCAGGAGACACTGGCGCAGAGGGGTTAAACGTCTCATTTATTCTCCACTTTACCTCTCTTGGCTGCGAGGAGATGGCTGCCTTTGTCTATTTGTTAAACTCAGAGATTCTGGTCTTCTTGGCTCCTCTGAGATTCTATATAAAAAAAGAAAAAAAAATTCAAGTTAGACTTACCGGTAACTTGTTTTCCAAGAGTCTTTCAGGACAGCACCTGAGTGGCTCCTCCTGCTTCACCACAGGAAACATCATTTCCACCAAACTTAGAAAGGAGGCTTCTCCCCACAGCTCTTTGCTTGTAGCAGAGTACCTCTGGCCCAAGCTGGAACACATAATCAGAATATGGTTAGTCACAGCATAAAAACAACAAGGGTGTGTTGTTGCTGTCCTTGAAGACTCTTGGAAAACAAGTTACCGGTAAGTCTAACTTGAATTTTCCCTAATCGTCTTTCAGGACAGCACCTGAGAAGATAAACGAGACTTCCCAACTAGGGAGGGACAACAGCCTGCAGGACCTTTCTGCCATATGCCTGATCACCTGATAACTTGACCACGTGGCCGCCTTACAAATTTGATCTGGGGTGGCACCAGCTTTTCTGCTCATGTAGTGGCCAAAGCTCTATTAGTGTGCAGTACAAAATTATGCTCACATCCAAAGTTGTGGAATAGACTCCTTTTTCCCCGAAAGGTTTGAAGAAAAAGTTGCCAGGATAATTTCCTGGGACCAGTTATGAATTGAAGCTACTTTCGGCGAAAACCCTGGATTTGTTTTTAGCATAATCCTATCTGGGTAAATTCACAAAAAAGTTCTTTTACTGATAGAGCGTGCAGTTGACCGATTCTTCTTGCGGATGTAACCGCAACTAAAAGCACCGTCTTGAGAGTTTGATCTATTAACAAAATTGTCTGCAATGGTTCAAAAGGTTCCTTTGTGAAGGCTTGCAAAACTACTGACAGATCCCACCTAGGAAAATGTTTAGTAGGAGCTGGTCTGGATCTAGCAAGTGCCTTAAAAAATCTTGCAACCAAAGATACTGAAGAAATTGGTCTTTCTAGGTATACTCCCAGGGCAGCCACTTGCACCTTAAGAGTGCTAATTGCAAAACCTTTGTCTGCACCACTTTGTAGGAATTCCAAAACTGACACAATGTCTTCCAAGGTTCAGTTTGTGGAACGACACCAAGTATTGTAGAGCCTCCAAACTTTTGTGTAAATAGCCCTAGTTATATTCTTCCTACTAGAGAGAGTAACGTGGATACTAAAGGTTCTGACAATCCTTTGTTGCTTAATAGCTGCTCCTCAGATACAAGGGGGTGAGGCTTAGCCTGGCTATATCCCGGTAATATACTTGTCCCTGAAGTAGTAAATCCTGTTTGAGAGGAAGCTGTCATAATGGTTTGACTGCCATTTGTAGAATGGTGGAGAACCAGGCGTTTTTCGGCCAGAACAGAGTAATCAGAATTTGACACTTTTTTTGTATTTTTCTTTATACAGTACAGACGGAATTAGCTGGGGGGGGGGGGGCGTAGCACAGCTGAAAATCCCAGGGATATGCTAAGGCATCTATCCCTAAAGAAAAGAAATGAGGGATCACTTTCTTTTGATGCCAACAGGTCCACTTGTGGATGGCCCCACGGCTTGGTGATCAACGAAAAAACTTCTGGATTCAAGCTCCACCCTGCTTCCTGAATTTTTCATCAGCTCAAAAAGTGTGCTACTTCGTTTCATGTGCCTTTGAGATGGACCGCTGATAAGGAAAGTAAATGCTCCTCCGCATACTCTAGGATTTCCATTGACAATTGAAGAGCCTTCCTTCTTGTGCCCCCGTTTGTTGAGGTATGCCATGGTAGTGGCATTGTCTGATAAATCCTGCACATGGGACCCCTGGAGGTTTGGAGAGAAGGCAGCCACTGCTAAGTTTGAAGACTTCTGCCTCGGTTCAGGATCAAACTCCTTGTGCTAGATTCTGATCCCAGTGGTCCCCCCAACTGCTAGCATCTGTTGTCACTCTTCTTTCGGTCGGGAAAGACCATAGTAAGCCTTTTGACAAAATTGACTGACTTCTCCACTACCAAAGGGTCCTCTTGACCCTGGTGGGGAGCTTTACTTTTGTCTAAAGTTTCTGGACTGTGGTCCCATACTCTGAAAAAGGAAACACTGGAGAGGTCTGAAATGGAGTGTCATGGCCGAGACACATCAAAATATTATAATTTTTCATTTAGACTTTAGCTGAGTCATTGCTCCAGGAGAGCACTCCCCCTCCCAACAGAATAGGTTGATTGCTGAAGTAAAGAGACAAAATGTTGAAGCCGAGTAAACATGAACACTAATGTCCTCTTACATGAGACCAGCCGACTATGGTAAAAATTTGTGTTTCCAAATCCAAGTTACAAAGCCTTTAATTAAAGAAAAAAAGTTGATAAATAAACCCATTGTTTCAAAGGGTGAAATTATCTCCTTCGTCAACCCCACTGTTGACTCAAGCTGTCCCTCAGACAATGACTGAGATGCAAGGTTTATATATTACACCAAAACGTCAACAGTCCCAAATGTATGAACAGACTATAATGATATTGACTAAAAGAGTCTATAAGGAGAAATTGTTTGTACAGCTAAACCTTTCTCTAAACCCTCAGTAAAGCCTGTCCAAAGTCTATTTCCAATACTCAAGGAAGACATTCAATTCCATTATTTTTATTTTATATATGTGATCATAAGAGAGAGATATATAGATATATAGAATATATATATATATATATATATATATATATATATATATATATATATATATATATATATATATATATATATATATATATATATATATATATATATATATATATATATCTCTCTATATCTCTATCTCAGACTCCAGGTTACAGATAACGACCAGATTTTTATATCCACTGACCCCATGAGTAATCTGCCATAGATAGAAATTTTGAGGTAGAATAAAGAACTGTGTCCAGATACCATCATTGTTGTAAAGACATAGAAACCGTGACCGCATCTACATGAAAATACCCATATAACATGTGTTGTCCCAAGATAAATAGGTTTTCATAGGATATGCAGGAGTCATGCATTTATCCATATAAACATCCACTGTGTGTGATATTAATGAATCAAATTTATACTAAATCTATTTCCATTTTGTACCAATTGCCGGGGTCCCTGAACAAAATAGACATATATTCAAACGCCCCAATATATAGATCAATATCCATTATAAAAGAAAACATTTTCTTTTAACAAACAGTTTAGAATACATTCTCTGTCCTCAGACCCATCTAGTGGCTGAAGATGATATTACCTGAGTTTACCAGGTAAATCACTGAAATTCTCCAAACCAATGAAGAATAAGCCAAACCTTCTAGGCTGAGCTTATGATAATTTTATAAGCTTATTGTCCCAGATGGTATAAAGGGGGTGAGGATCATAGAGAAGGGATCACAGAACCACACGCCGGATACACCCCTAGATTATCAAGAAGCCTGCTGATATGTGACCACTCCCCTATCTTGCTGGACCTTGTGACAAGAACCACTCGATGTACTTAAATATTGGCGGACATCTTCCATTTTTAAACTGTTGGTAAGATACAGATCATACAATTCTTAATTATCTTTTTTCTCAAAATTGTAGGGATATTTGATAGTTTATGTATTGACATTAATTGATTGTCTAGGCCGTGTATTATTGTAGCAGTGTTTGGGGGAATTCAGACAAACTTGTTAACATCAATTTAAATTTCTGTGGTCCCAGGGAGAGTACTATTGCCCCATTTAATTTTAGTAGTATTTTTCTGTTGGTTTAATATTTATTTCAAATTGGCAATATTTTTCTGTTGACTCAGCGAGACATACTTTGGACTCCTTCTGGCCGGAGAAATTCAGAGGACTGTTTCCCTGAGTGACAAGGGATATTGTGTTCTTGAACATAAAGCGCGATTACCGAACATATTTTTCTAACAGACCAATTTGGGCTCCCCTGAGTAAATTGTAATATTTAGATATATTGTTTCATTGCTGTGTTGCTGTTTTGATTATGTGTGTGAAATATCAATCACCAGAAAATCCAATTCTGTATGAAATTTGAAATTGTATAACTATACTCGTTCATTAATAAAGTCAAATTATTTATTTATTAATTTTGTTGGGAGATATTTATACATTGGTAAGAAAACCCCATAAATTAACGAACTCAGGAAAGGATTGTGGTATGTACTGATATTCTGAACTAGGTTCACAAAATTTACTGTAAGGTTGGAGGCACTGAAAAACAAAAAACACCGAGATCTTAATTAAGATTCCGTACCACACTCACAACAGGAGCCTCACCCATTGAATGGCCGGCACTGTTGAAGGTTTCCAGGGCTGACATAACCTGATCGATACCCTCTGTTTTTTCTGTAGCATTGCTGCTACATTTATGACCTAATTTTTCTTCGGAAGAAAGATTCTTTGTTTTACTGAATCCATTTGGTAACTTAGAAATTGAACCTGCTGAGCCGGATTTAGGTTTCATTTTTGAAAGTTCACGATCCAACCCAAGGTTCCTAAATGACTGCGGGCCTTAACCAGGTCTTCCTGCAATTTTTCCCTGGAAGGGGCAAAGAAGAGGAGGTCGTCCAGATACAGGATTACTGAAATTCCCTGCAGACGTAGAGGGGCGAGAGCTTCCGCCATTATCTTAGTAAAAATTTGTGGGGCGGATAAAAGACCGAAAGGGAGGACCTTGAATTACAGATGCAGCACCTCCTTCCTAATATTCACTGCCAGCCTGAGGAATTTTTGGGACTGAGAGGCTATAGAAACATGCAGGTGTGCATCTCTTAAGTCGATCGATGCCATGAAGCACTCCTTGGTCAACAAATTACTGACAGTAAAGATTGAGTCAATGCAAAATTTTCTGTATCAGACTGACCTGTTTAATGGTTTTAGATTGAAAATGAGATGAAAACTTCAGGATGGCTTCTCCTTAGCATAAAGATATGGGGATAGAAACTCTAATGACGTTCCTCTGGAGATACTGGAATCACAACCCCCTGTTGAATCAGATCCTCTAAAAGGTTTTTCATAGCTAGGGCTTTTGTTGTGTCTCTTGGAAGGTGTGTTACAAAGTATCTTTCTGGAGGGGGATTCACAAATTGTATGTTGTATCCCTGGGACAGCATGCCTAGAATATATTGATTTTCTGTCATGCTTACCCAGTGAGGGAGGAATCTTTGCAGTCTTCCTACTACTGGCAAGGAAGAGTCATTGTGTTTTGTTGGTTGCCGCACCCCCCGGCCAGGTCTTTAACCACAGAGCTCTCCTGGCTGAGTTAGTTAAGGCTGCAGATCTTGCGGTCATACTTATCGATTCTGCAGACGCATCTGAAATATAGGCTACAGTCGCTGACAGGGTTGAGAAAGAATCAAGGATTTCTTGCTTGGGTGAATCTGCTATAATGTGGGCCTTTAGCTGGTTTACCCAGTACTCCATATTTCTAGAAAGGCAAGTAGTAGCCATCGCTGGTTTGAGATTGCCTATGATGGATTGCCAGGCCCTTTTAAGCCGTTGACCCATCCTTTTATCCATGGGATCTTTCAGTATTCCCATATCCTCAAATGCCAGGTCAGTTGATCTGGATACTTGGGAAAAGGCTGCATCAAGTTTAGGCACCTTATTCCAAAGTGCTGCTGGGTCCTCATCAACCGGAAAATGCCTTTTATGTACTCTTGGGTAAAAAGGTTCTCTCTGGTTCTGCCCATTCTTTTTTAATGGCCTCAGAGATTACTGGATGTACCGGAAAAGTGTAATTTTTTGGCTCACTAAGTCCAACGTACATCCGATCATGCAGAGATAATTATTTTTTTCTCTTCGCCTAAACCCAATGTGGCATAAACTGCCTTTAACCACTTAAGGACTGAGCCTCTTTCTGAGATTTGGTGTTTACAAGTTAAAAACAGTTATTTTTGCTAGGAAATTACTTAGAACCCCCAAACACTATATATATTTTTTTCTAACACCCTAGAGAATAAAATGGCGGTCGTTGCAATACTTTGTCACAATACTTTGTGCAGCAGTCTTACAAGCGCACTTTTTTTTTAAATTAAAAATTAAACAGCAAAGTTAGCCAATTTTTTTTTTATATTGTGAAAGATAATATTACGCCAAGTTGATAACCAACATGTCACGCTTCAAAATTGCGCCCGCTCGTGGAATGGCGACAAACTTTTATCCTTAAAAATCTCCATAGGCGTTTAAAAAAATTCTACAGGTTGCATGTTTTGAGTTACAGAGGAGATCTAGAGCTAGAATTATTGCTCTTGCTCTACCAATCGCGGCGATACCTCACATGTGTGGTTTGAACACCATTTTCATATTCGGGCGCTGCTCAAGTATGCGGTCGCTTCTGCACGCGAGCTCGGCGTGACTGGGTGCGGTTAAAATTTTTTCTTCTTATTTTACCTTTTATTTTTTATTTTTACACTGTTCTTTTAAAAAGGAAAAATGGTGTCACTTTTATTCCAATTACCCTTTTAATAAAAAAAAAGCATGACAGGACCTCTTAAATATGAGATCTGGGGTCAAAAAGACCTCAGATCTCATATTTACACAAAAATACAATAGAAAAAACATTTATATGTCATTTAAAAAAAATGTTTTTTAAATGTTGCTTTAAAAGCTATGGGCAGAAGTGACGTTTTGACGTCGCTTCCACCCTGCAATGGTATGGAGACGGGTGGGGGCCATCTTCCCCTCACTCGTCTCCATACCAAGCCAGGGAGAGGACCCGATCGCCTCCCCCGTTACTGACTGCAGTAAGCAGCGGAGAGCACTGGAGATCGGCAGGAGGCGCCCCTCTCCCGCCGCCGATGGAAGTGATCTTGCGGCGAGTCTGCCGCAGAGACCACTTTTATCTGAAACCGGGACGCTCACTGAAGAAGAGGATACCAGGGATATGGTAGCCACCCACTGCCATAACAACGATATCCCTCTTCAAAGTGTCGATGTATATCGGAGTGAGCCGGTCCGGATGTGGTTAACAGACCATCTACTTGCTCTAAAGACACTTTATATTTTGAGGGCGCATCTTCTACCCCTTCCTCCTCCTCTGAAGAGAGAGAGATAGAGATATAGAGAGGAGGGGCACCACAGTATATGGGGCAGACCACCCATACACCCCTTACCTGGGCCTTGCTGGTGCCTTACCCACTCGCTGCTGCCGCCACCGAATCCATCGTGGTGCTACCGCGCTGTATGTGGGTAGAAAGCCAGTTCCGGACTCCATTAGTGTCACTGCACCGGACGGGAACCAGAATATAGGCACCAGTTCCACTCCTCTCGGAGTAGTGACGCCGTGTGCCTGCTCCATGGTGCCGCCCCTTGCCGCATACCTCACTTCCCACCAACTGAGTCTCCACTCTGCCACCAAAAAGATGGCAGCGGCATGTAGAGCCGAACAGGCAGGCGGAAAACCCACAGCCGGCCTGCTGCTGCCTAGGAGCGGCAGTCCATGAATCAGTACAGGCTCTCCTCGAGCTGAAGGAGAATGAGCCCACATACCAGCCACCTTGGATGCGGTGTGGGAGGTGGCGGACTCTCTGGAGGAAAAACGATAATGGTGTAGCAGGTAGCCTGGCCTCTCAGGACATCACCCTCAGAAACCCCAAATTCCCACTAGGTGTTACCTGGCCGGAGGAAACACAAAAACTGACAAGCTGTGGGGAGAAGTCTCCTTTTAAGTTTGGTGGAAGTGGTGTTTCCCGTGAAGTGGGATGAGCCACTCTTTCAGGTGCTGTCCTGAAAGACGTTTAAGGAAAATATAGCTTCTATGTAAAAGAAACATTTATAACTAGCCTGTAGGATTGTTTATGCCTTAATGTTTTGTGTGTAATTCGCTTGCACTTTTGACAAACAACCAGAATAGAACATGTTCACTTTGTTTTAACAAAAAGAAAAAAAAAATTGACATTAAACCACAATTTGCTTAAAGTCTTTAGCTGTGGGTACACATCATGGTTATGAATGACAAGAAAGTCAAAAAAAGTACTACATATTTGACAACAGGGAGAACTGTATATGACAATTATTGTCAATGGAAATTTGCCAACAGCGTTTTCCCTCAAAAAAAAAAAAAAAAAAAAAAAAAAAGAAGCTTTATGAGAACAAGTCAGTTAGCCCTTTAAGAAAAGAATATTGTGCAGAAACTAGCTTAGTTCACAATTACAATTGTGTATAAATAGGATAGGTTATTTATACAATTCTGTACAGCAAGGGATTTGCTCCTTCCACTATCAAGATCAGAGGATCTCATTAGCAAGGTAAATATTACTAGTCTATTCACACTGAATAAAACCGATCTAGGCTTGGTAGCTTTGGCCTATCACAATGTTCACCAATGGGTCACGTCACTTCTGATCTACGTGCCGGAGCTCTACTTTCCCTCTCCACGAGGGGACAATTCTCCCCAATGGAGAAGGAGGAAACGCCACACCCATCATAGGTTGTTGGAAAACATTGTAAGTGGAGCCACGTTTGGGTGAGCACACCTCAGATCGCTCATCCACATTGTATTGGTACATTAGCTGGGGAGATGATCCTGTCCCCACCCCCTGGGCCTTGTTGGCCAGTTTGGGTCTTGCGCCCGGGCGGTGGCCTCAGGGAATACTCCTTCCCCTAATGGATTTCATCTTCTATAGAAGTTAAACTTTTGAGCAACAAATTGCAGTCTGCCATTTATGTCAGAACATATGCGATACTGGACGCAAGACAAGCCACATAAGACACAGGTAAATAATCTCAAAGAGATCTTAAGAAACCCTTCCTTCACATCTAGAAGTGGAGGGTTCCCTTAGTATTTTGATTTAATTTCTATCTAGAAATTTCATCAAGTCTACAAAACCTGTATCAATTAAGGCTTTCTATTCCCTGTCCATTTGTCACCTTCTGGACCCCTGGCTCGATAATCCACACTTAGCCCCCTTTCACACTTACACGACTTGTCCCACGATTTTGGACTGCAAAATCGCATGACAAGTCATTCTCCATGATTTTGAATGACTACCATTCATATTGGCACGACTTTAAGTCGTGCCGACTTCAAAGTAGTTCCTGCACTACTTTTTTTCTGAAGTTGGATCAAAGTCGGATTCCGCATTAACTGATCCGACTTTGGCATGCGACTTGTGCATAAAGGGGAACTCCACGGCAATTTTTTATTTTTTTTAAGAAAAAAAAACGGCATGTTTTCCCCCTTCATGAGCATACTGGGCCCTTTTCGGTCTGGTATGGATTTTAAGGGGAAACGCGCCGCAAAAACGGCGTGGGGTCTCTCTCAAAATCCATACCAGACCCTTATCCGAGCACCAGCCTGGCCGGACAGGAAAGGGGGTGGGGACGAGCGAGCATGAGGCCGCATGCCCTCAACACTGGGGGGGGCGCCCTGCGGCCCCCCCACACCAAAGCACCTTGTCCCCATGTTGATGAGGACAAGGGCCCTTTCCCGACAACCCTGGCCGTTGGTTGTCGGGGTCTGCAGGCGGGGGGCTTATCAGAATCCCGGCCCCCCATACCCATTCACCTGTGGGGAAAAAAGTGTCAAAAAAAAAAAAACACACTAGACAGGTTTTCTTCCGACTTCGGGGGTCTCTTCCGACTTCTCCGCTCTCTTCTCCCGCTCTCCGGTGCCTTCTGCTGGGTTCCTCCGCTATCTTCTTCCAGCTCTTTTACTAGCGTTGGCTTGATCTTCTCCCCTCTTCTCTTCCGATGCTGACATGACGCTCTCTCGTGCTGTAATGCCGTGTGTGCAAAGATTTATATTGGCATAGGGGCGTGCCGGTGACCGCGCCCCCTTATGACGTCAGAGTCCCATCATGCCCTGGGCTGTGACATAATAAAGGGACCGGACACCCCCCCCCCATGTTGAGGGCATGGGGCCTGGTACGGCTCGGGGGGGGGAGGGGGGAGAGATCGGGGGCGCTCGCTTGTCCCCACCCCCTTTCCTGACTTGCCAGGCTGGTGCTCGGATAAGGGTCTGGTATGGTATGGTATGGATTTTGGGGGTGACCCCACGCCGGCATGGGGGGTTCCCCTTAAAATCCATACCAGAACGAAGGGCCCGGTATGCTCATGAAGGGGGCGCTCGCTCGTCCCCACCCCCTTTCCTGACTTGCCAGGCTGGTGCTCGGATAAGGGTCTGGTATGGTATGGTATGGATTTTGGGGGTGACCCCACGCCGGCATGGGGGGTTCCCCTTAAAATCCATACCAGACCAAAGGGCCCGGTATGCTCATGAAGGGGGAACCCATGCCGGTTTAAAAAAAAAAAAAAAATTGGAGTGGAATTCCCCCTAATTATTTGGTAATCAAAGTCGTGTCCCTGCTTATTGAAGTCGTACTTCAAGTCGTGGAGCAAAGTCGGATCCAAGTGTGAAAGGGGCCTTATAGAATCTTTAGGTAAAAAAACTTTCTTTGCTCATGTGGTAAGCAAACACCCCTTTCTCCCCTTCCTCCAGGGCTCCCTCCTCTTCCCTTTAATTCCTCCAACACCCCCCCCCCCCCTTTTATCCACCCTCATGTGCTCCTTTCCCACCTTTTCCCCTTCCTTTCCACCCTCCCCCCACCTTCTCCCAATTTTCTCCACCCTCATGTGCTCCTTTCCCACCCCACCCTCAGGTGCTCCCCCCCCCCTTCCCTTTCTACTTATTAAATAATTTTACACAGGTAGGCATATTATTCTTTTAACATCCAGATCTGCGGTATTGTCCTTTATATACATATACACACACACATTTTTTGTAACTTTTTATCAAATAAATTTACTTTTTTTTGTTATATTTTTACTTTTTATTTTATTTTTTTTTATGCCCAACAATTAAGGTTAACTAATGAATTATATATGATACTCACCCTCTCTTGTGAATTCTCACAATGGATAGAATTTTTCAAAATATTATTTAAGTGTTTTTGAGACTGGACATAACATACGGTGATTCGCTGTCAAATATTGATTGTCTCATTTGTGATTTTCAGCCTGCAAAATGCTTTGGCTCCAAAAACAAATCGGATCTCAAGACTAGGACGATAATGTCCTTGACAACCAGTGTTTCAATTTGTTTTTTTACAATTTTAATATACTGTTTAATATTTTGAATAAAGACATGTAAAATTGTTTTTAAAATAAGTGGTCAGTATTTATTACACTGAAAGAGGTACATGTAAATTCCCAGACAATATTGTATCTTTATATTCGTTCCTTGAGGGATCGTACCTCCTGAGGGTGAGGATCAATTTGCAATCTAGCCGCACACATGACATTTTGATTCACCTCACATTAACCACTTCCATACTGGGCCTATTCTGGCACTTCTCTCCTACATGTGAAAATCATCATTTTTTTGCTAGAAAATTATTTAGAACCCCCAAACATTATATATGTTTTTATTTAGCAGACACCCCAAGGAATAAAATGGCGGTCATTGTAACTTTTTATCTCGCATGGTATTTGCGTAATAATTTTTCAAACGCCTTTTTTTTGGAAAAAAAAAAATGGTTTCATGAATTAAAAAATAACAAAGCAGTAAAGTTATCCCAATTTTTTTGTATAATGTGAAAGATGTTGTTACACTGAGTAAATAGATACCCAACATGTCACGCTCATGGAATGGCACCACACTTCGGTACTTAAAAATCTCCATAGGCAACGTTTTGAAAATGTTTACAGGTTACCAGATTAGAGTTACAGAGGAGGTCTAGGGCTAGAATTGTTGCACACGCTCTAACGCACGCGGCGATACCGAACCTGTGGTTTGAACGGCGTTTACATATGTGGGCGGGACTTACGTGTGCGTTCGCTTCTGAGCACAAGCTACCCGGGACAGGGGCGTTTTAATTTTTTTTTACATTTTTTTATTTTTTTGATCACTTTTATTCCTATTACAAGGAATGTAAACATCCCTTGTAATAGGAATCTATTGTGAGTCCTCTTCAATAAGACCCCACATCTCTCCTCCAGACTGGAAAGCATGAGATCGAGAATAAAAAAATTCACCGATCTCATGCTGACAGCCGTGATCGCTTACATCCAGGAACCCGGGCGTGACGTCCGGCGCCGGATGATTCTTTCTCCGGGCCCCCGATGGCAAGGGAGAGCCCGGAAGGCACCGGATGGCGGGGGGAGGGTGGGCCTTTTTGAGGAACCCTGTTTTTCACGAGTCAATAGAGGGAGTCATATTTGGTTTGTATGCTTAACTATGGTGTACATGCCGAAAGGTAACTAACCTGCTTTGGTATAAATGTCTCCTTCCATCTTCTGGCCTCTGAAATTCCCTTGCTGAGTTTTGTTTCAAAGGTGAGTTCTGCAAAATAGTCAAAGCATATAAACAGAACATAATTTTATCTGGAATTAGTTATGAAAAGTAAACTCCATTACTTGCATAAGTATAGTATGTTAACTGATAACGAATCAGTATAATGCATTTTTTTTCACTCACAAACCAATCAAATAAAGGAAGGTACTGATATGTGCGGTCAAATGCTGTGTAGTATAATGTAAAAAACGTAATAAAAAATATTACAACTTGAAATCAAATTCTTCCTTACCTCATGTGTTGCCCGTCGCTCTTCTATATATGCCATAAATTGTGAACTTAGACTATCGCCTTTGGACTGCCTTACATCCTCGTCTTCCTCTTCTGTTGCATAGCTATCGATGTAGTCAATCTGATCCAGATCATGCTCCACTGTAAAGAAACAGGTCAGTATAACTGCACAGAACCAAGAAATTAGGAAGCATGAAGATGATCCTGCCACATCCCAGAACCTACCACCACCATTTGCAATGACTGGGTTGCCCCTTGATTCCTGGATGTGATCTCTCCGTAACCGTTGCTCTTTACTTGAGTCAGATGTCCTTAGAGGAAGGTCTGTGAATTCATCTGTAGGCTGATTGAAGAGAAGTTAAGAATAGCAGTTTGTCTCAAGTCAGGATACAAATACAGCTTGTAAAGTATTGTAACTGTTAAATGGATTAAAACTAAAAGGAAGACTTTCTTTTTCATTTTGGATAAAGGGAGGGTTATATCATCCCTGTCATTTTGCCGTTTTTGTCCCATTGGGGAGATTTCCCTTCACTTACTGTTCTCCACAGCCAAAACGAAAAGTGAGAAGAAAACCCCCCCAAAAAAAAAAGAGAGAATTAGTGTCCATATTGGAAGTTTTAGGTTCTATTTCTGTTCTGCTGACAACCCAAAAATTTGTATATGTGTATATATATATATGTGTATGTATGTATGTATGTATGTATGTATGTATGTATGTATGTATGTATGTATGTATATATATATATATATATATATATATATATATATATATATACATATATACACATATATATACACACACACACACACACACACACATATATATATTAGCAGAGCATCCCAGAGAGGGCCAGGAAAAGTCCTGTTTGGGGGTTTACACGTCTCCCAGGCGCCTCTCATACACGTTCAGGGATCTCTCATCCACGATCCAGTTCGGATCTCGGTCCTCTCCCCCAGGCCAATTTAAACTCACCTGTGACAGACAGCCTTCGCTGAGAAACACAGACAACACTGGTCCATGAGAGCAAGAGGTTGGTAAAAAGCTGTTAAGCTGTATCTGTGGAAGCTAACAAGCTGTAGGCTTGCTCAGCCTGGTAGTTAGGGCTTCTATATATTGTATAGTTAGTGCCGAGACACGGCTAGGATTTTGTTTGACTATTTTTGTTCTGTTTTCTGAAACACTGTACAGCACCTGTATAGACTTGTACTGTATATAATCACCAATAAACACTGCACCATTTGTCACTACCTCACTGGATTTGGTATCTGTGCCTGAAAGACTGTTTATCCCAGGGAGCTTTGTACCGCCTACCTGTCCCCCAGGTTACAATATATATACCGTATTTATCGGCGTATAACATGCACTTTTTTCCCCTTAAAAATCAGGGGAAAATCCTGGGTGATTGTTATACACCGATCCCTGCTGTCTGAGGGAAGAGGAGCGAGCGCCGCTGAATTACATAGAGCCGCGTTCTCCTGTGTAACTGGCGCTCAGTCACTCACAGCCACACCGCTTGGCCCCGCATTGGGCCACTGTTGTATCATATGAGCAGGGCCAGGAGGCATGGCTGTGAGTGACGGAGCGCCAGGTACACAGGAGATCGTGGCTCTGTGTAATTCTCCAATTACTCTGTATGTGTGTGTGTATATATATATATATATATATATATATATATATATATATATATATATATATATATATATATATACATACATACATATACACACACATACATACACAGACACACACGCTACCGTTCAAAAGTTTGGGGTCACCCAAACAATTTTGTGTTTTCCATGAAAAGTCACACTTATTCACCACCATACGTTGTGAAATGAATAGAAAATAGAGTCAAGACATTGACAAGGTTAGAAATAATGATTTGTATTTGAAATAACATTGTTTTTACATCAAACTTTGCTTTCATCAAAGAATGCTCCTTTTGCAGCAATTACAGCATTGCACACCTTTGGCATCCGTCCACAACACTTTTTTCCAGTCTTCCTCTGTCCAATGTCTGTGTTCTTTTGCCCATCTTAATCTTTTTCTTTTATTGGCCAGTCTCAGATATGGCTTTTTCTTTGCCACTCTGCCCTGAAGCCCAAAATCCCGCAGCTGCCTCTTCACTGTAGATGTTGACACTGGTGTTTTACGGGTACTATTTAATGAAGATGCCAGTTGGGGACCTGTGAGGCGTCTGTTTCTCAAACTAGAGACTCTAATGTGCTTATCTTCTTGCTTAGTTGTGCAACGCGGCCTCCCACTTCTTTTTCTACTCTGGTTAGAGCCTGTTTGTGCTGTCCTCTGAAGGGAGTAGTACACACCGTTGTAGGAAATCTTCAATTTCTTTGCAATTTCTCGCATGGAATAGCCTTCATTTCTAAGAACAAGAATAGACTGTCGAGTTTCAGATGAAAGTTCTCCTTTTCTGGCCATTTTGAGCGTTTAATTGACCCCACAAATGTGATGCTCCAGAAACTCAATCTGCTCACAGGAAGGTCAGTTTTGTAGCTTCTGGAAGGAGCTAGACTGTTTTTAGATGTGTGAACATGATTGCACAAGGGTTTGCTAATCATCAATTAGCCTTCTGAGCCAATGAGCAAACACATTGTACCATTAGAACACTGGAGTGATAGTTGCTGGAAATGGGCCTCTATACACCTATGTAGATATTGCACCAAAAACTAGACATTTGCAGTTAGAATAGTCATTTACCACATTAGCAATGTATAGAGTATATTTGTTTAAAGTTAGGACTAGTTTAAAGTTAGCTTCATTTAAAAGTACAGTGCTTTTCCTTAAAAAATAAGGACATTTCAATGTGACCCCAAACTTTTGAACGGTAGTGTATATATATAAATAAATGTATGTATGAACTACTACTACAAAGAACTGGAGAGTTGTAATGTTCTTAGTAATAACACTTTGGTGCATCAGGCTAAATGTGATAGTATAGCTATCTCACAGCAGAAAATCTGCAATGGCCAGCAGGCCAGAGATGATTACATGTTGCATTTAACATTCATGTATAAATCGAAGAAGATTGCAAAAAAAAAAAAAAAAAAACACTATGGGGCACATTTACTAAAAAAAGTGGTAAAATCTGATCTGATAAGAGTGCAAAATCTGGTACAGCTCTGCATAAAAACCAACCAGCTTCCTGTTTTTTTGTTTTTTTTTGTCAAAGCATATGCAGGCCACACATAGGTCGAATTCGATCAAAAATTTGTGCATTTTGCAATCTGATGATGCCACCATTAATTTAGAAAAACCAAGCCTTCAACTTTACCTCATGATGTTATGAAAAAGAAAATGCATGGCCGGAAATGTTCTTTCCAGGTCACAGCTCATGCGCATTTCTTTTTCAATTATATTTTTTCACACAATGCAGTAAATGCAGTCTCAAAATTTATTAAAATAGTCATGCAAACATAAATCATGAATCATAGCCAAGCCACTGAAATGATACATACTGTAGAAAATGTCATTACACGCGTCAAGGTATAAAATGTAAATTGCAGAGTACATATGCATAAAAAGTATCCCAACGTGTTTCACAAGACCATGCTCGCTTCATCAGGGATAGATGCATGTGTAGTACATCTATAGGGGGTATAATGAACCAAATAAGTATCAAAACAGACATGGTATCATGACAATTAATCAAGAGGGTCCAAAAACGCATGGCTCTATACTCACCAAAGGCTGGATCAGACTACCAATTGCATGATACCCAGAGGCGGCAGTAATGAGCGTCCGGCTCGGGAGCTGAGGAGGCAGAGGGAAAACCAACCCAACGGCCGGCATGGGGGAATGTGTCACCAAAGATCTCCCAGTATCCATTAGTAATGTCAACTGAAACATAAATGCATATGTATCAATAGGTGCTGCCATACCAGCAAGGAAGTAAAGTAGTATATGATAAGAGTATGTATATGCAAGAACCAAACTGGTTCAATAATGGTATAAGCAATATATATATATATATATATATATATATATATATATATATATATATATATACACACATTTTTATCTCAGCTGACATATATATAATGGACTTGGATACATGCTATACGGGACACACACTATCACATTGTTTTTATCCTATTTTATTTCTATATAAAAAATTTTTTCTCCATTGTCCCCCAGATTCCTAGCTCATACCATTATTGAACCAGTTTGGTTCCTGCATACACATACTCTTATCGTATACTACTTTACTTCCATGCTGGTATGGCAGCACCTATTGATACATATGCATTTAAGTTTCAGTTGACATTACTAATGGATACTGGGAGATCATTGGTGACACATTTCCCCATCCTGGCCATGTCTGCCCCCCGTTTGTGCTCTGTTGGGTTGGTTTTTTCCTCTGCCTCCTCAACTCCCGAGCCGGAAGCTCATTACTTCCACCTCTGGGTATCAAGCAATTGGTAGTCTGATCCAGCCTTTGGCGAGTATAGGGCCATGCGTTTTTGGACCCTCTTGACTAATTGTTATGATACCATGTCTGTGTTGATACTTATTTGGTTGATGATACCCCTACAGATATACTAAACATGCATCTACCCCTGATGAAGGGAGCATGGTCTTGTGAAACGTGTTGGGATACATTTTGTGCAAGTGTACTCTGCAATTTACATTTTATACCTTGATAGGTGTATTGACATTTTCTACTGTATGTATGATTTCAGTGGCTTGGCTACAATTCATGTTTATGTTTGCATGGCTATTTTAATACATTTTGAGACTGCATTTACTCTGTCAATTGTTGGCTAAATGCATTCACCTCATTTAAAGTCCCGGGGCAATTTCCTGTTTTGTGTTGCAAATATTGGGATTGAGGTTGTTTGCAGGTGACACCAGACCCTTTCCTTTTTATTTTATAATAAAAAATCATTCGCAATCGGACACGTGTATGGCTGATCCTAATTAAACAAGCTGAAGTTAGAAGTTGATTGACTACTAAGCACGGCTGCACCAGATTTTGCAGTCATCAGTTTTAGCAAATCACCCCCTATGTATGGGGAACCAGAGTTTGAGACACACAAAAATTTACTGAAACATGTAAAACAACTTTAAGGTTACAGCAAATGCAGACACAATTTATTGTGCTGTGGAATATGTCTATTAAATTATATCAATAAGCTTGAGAAAGAAATTAAGATTAATAATTCGTTTATAAAGTGGAATTAATTACTACATAAAGCTTGCATGTTAAACAAAACAAAAAAAAAAACTAAAAAAAAAACTGCAAGAAGTGTATACAAATATTTATTTAAAGGCAGGCAACTGCTGCTCTACTGGCACACCTTCTATATCATGTATAATACCCTTTGTATTAATGTAGTAAAGAAGTAGCGTCATGAAATCCAACAATGCAGAAAAATCTTACCTCATTCCCAGACCACCGTTTGTCTCCACTGTCTACGCTGTTAAAGCCAGAGTCCAAGGCACCATAGGAGCGACTGGGGTATACATCATCATGGCTAAAACACAGACATACACCTGTCAAACACAAATGCCCAAAATACTACCCAATAAATCAAAAGATCTATTTTTTAAAGATTTAACTGCAATACTATGAATTTTCAGTAACTGAGGTTGCGTTCAAATCGGAATGAGGTTTAGGGATACTCGTGGAGCATATTGCATACAATTTCTATATGCATACCATTTTAAAACATAAGAAATATAGCTGATAAATCAAGCTCCATTACTGGAACATGAACACTGTTAACCATTTGTGTCAAGAGCTCATCTTGCATGTCAAAATCCTAAACTATACCACCCTATAAATCTTATATTTTTATTATTTGATGAAACTACTACAGTGAAGTTTAACTCCCAAAATTAGCTAAAAGGACCCCCTTTTAGACCAATATCGCAGCGACAACTCTGAAAATGGACATGAAAAAGGATAAGGCCCAAACCTGTTTTTTCAGAGCTCTGAGAGCAAGGTTCTTGTCCAGACCCAGACCTGTAGAAAGGCCATAATGTAAGGCACAGTAGTCACTGAGATTTGCGTGCCTGTGCTCACACCAGGCAAAGGAGGATTTCTATGTACAATAGTTAAAGCCAGTGACTGAGAAGCAGGATGGAATAGTGTGCACTAAGACAACAGGTCTGGCCTATTAGGAAGAGGCCATGGGTTGTATCTTAGTAGACTTGTGTAAGTCTGTATCAGGTTCTTCTGGGGCGGTTTGGTGTAAAGAAAATATCAAGTTTCTTCGCTTGTTCTATTTCGTAGAGCAGGCGAGGTAGAATTTGCACTAGAAGGCAGACATAGATTAGCCTGAACTGATATGAAGGAATTATCAAGGCATCCAATGCCAGAGCTACTGGATCCTTGGTCCTGGCTATAAAGGTAATTTGTTGTGAATCTGGAGGTCAAGATATCCACATTCAGGGCCTCCCCATTTCTGACAAATGAGATTGAAGATGCCAGGTTGAGGGGTCATTTCCCTTGGTCCAAGTGGCAACATCTAAGGAAATGCACCTTCCAGTTTCTCCATCCAAGAGATTATTTAGCTTGCTTCTTTTAAGGCTGCACAATTCCTGGTGCCCCCATGGTGGTTTATGTAGGCCACAGCTGTGGCATTATCTGGATTGCACCCCGATTGAGTGTCTGTGCAGAAGAGGGTGTCCAATATTGCAGAACCATCCTTATCACTCAGAGCATCATAAAAGATGATGGGGAGCCTTGCTTCCGTTCCCTGAACTTGGAGGGATTGGAACACTCCTCCCCGGTCTGAAAAAATAGGATTTTTATAACAGCTTACCTGTAAAATCCTTTTCTTGGAGTACATCATGGGACACCGAGCCACAATAACAACTGTATGGGTTATATGGCACCTTCAGGTGATGGACACTGGCACACCCTAAACAGGAAGTTCAATTCCCCATATAGCCCCTCCGTTTACCAGGAGTACCTCAGTTTTGTAGCAAAGCAATACACGAGTAACCAGAAAGAGGGGAGGGACCTCTGTGTCCCGTGATGTACTCCAAGAAAAGGATTTTACAAGTAAGCTGTTTTCTTTATCGTACATCACGGGACACAGAGCCACAGTAATTACTGTATGGGATGTCCCAGAGCAATGCCACCTGAGGGGAGGGGACACAAACAAAAGTAGGGTGCAATAAGACCTGAGGATGTACACTGCTGCCTGCAGCACACTGCGCCCAAAGTCGATATCCTCATGCCTTCTTACATCCACCTGATAAAATCTGTTGAATATATGGACTGAAGACCGTGATGCGGGCCTTTCAGATTTGAGCCATGGAGGCTTAGTGATGCACTGCCCACGAAGCACTAACAGCCCTGGTGGAGTGCGCTTTGACTTGAAAAGGTGGAACCTTCCTCTTCAGACCAGAAGCTTGAATAATTACTTGCCGAATCCATTTGGCAATAGTGGATTTCAATGCTGCCTGTCCTTTCCTAGGACCTTCAGGCAACACAAAACAAAACATCTGTTTTCCAAATCTGAGTAGTCGCCTTCAATAGATTTTGACCACTCTCACTACATCCAAAGAATGTAGTGACCTTTCTTCCTTAGAACAGGGTTCTGGAAAAAATGAAGGTAAAACAATATCATGGTTTAGGTGAAAACCTGCAACCACCTTTGGCAGAAAGCTAGGATGAGGACGCAATACTACTCTATCCTTGTGAACAATTAAATATGGCTCTTTACAAGAAAGAGCCGCCAACTCTGATACCCTTCTTGCAGAAGAAATGGCTACCAGAAAAACTAGCTTCCTTGTCAAAAGGACCAAAGGAATATGTTGTATCGCCTTAAAAGGCTGTTTCTGTAAAGCTGACAGAACCAAATTCAAGTCCCAGGGGTTCAGGAGTGCGCTAACCGGTGGATTAAGCCGTGTTACCCGGACGCGTAGGACCAAAGAATGCGAAGAAAGCAGACATTGAAACAATACCAATAAGGCCGAGACCTGGCCCTCGATAGTATTCAAGGCCAGCTTCATCTCTAGCCCCATTTGCAGAACGGTAAGAATTCTACCTATGACATACTTCCTAGGATGCCAACCCCTGGATTCACACCAGGAAACATATGCCTTCCACACTCTGTAATAAATGACTCGAAGCTGGCCCCTACCACCATCTTTACTATTTCTGCATACCAAGATTTTCTGGGCCACAAGAACTACCACCGACTTCCTTTCCAGCTTGATCCTGCCAAGAAGTCGAGGTAGCAGCAGAATAGAAGGGAATGCATAAATCAGTGAGAACTGATCCCACGGGGTCACCAACGCATCTGTTCCGCATGCGAGTGGATCCCTTATTTTTGACACAAAGTTGTCGACTTTGTTGTTGAACCTGGACGCAAACAGATCTACATCCGGGATCCCCCATTTTTGGCATATAGCCAGGAAGATGTTGGGGTGAAGGGACCATTCCCCAGGGAACAACTGCTGGCGACTTAAGTAGTCTGCCTGCCAGTTCTCTACCCCTGGAATGAAGATTGCCGATATGCACGGCACATGTTTTCTGCCCAGGTTAGGATATGGTTTACCTCTCCCTGGGCTGCCTGACTTCTGGTGCACCCTTGGTAATTGATATAAGCCACTGCTGTGGCATTGTCGGATTGAATCCTGACAGGAGAATTCGGCAACCTGCATGTCCAGGCCCTTAGGGCTAGACGCGCTGCCCGAATCTCTAGAATGTTGATGGGCAAGGTCCTTTCAGTTATGGACCATTTCCCCTGGACAGACACTTCTTCCAGGACTGCTCCCCAACCTGAAAGGCTGGCATCTGTTACCAGCTTCCAGGTGGCCGTTAAGAAGTATTTCCCCTTCTGAAGATTCTTGGATATCCTTCACCAGTTAAGGCTCTGGCGCACTTTTGGTGACAAATGCATTGGAAAATCTAGTGCCTGAATCTTGTTCCAGTCCGATGGGATACTGTTTTGCAGCAGTCTCGAATGAAACTGAGCATAAGGAACTGCTTTGAATGAAGCCACCATCTTCCCCAACAACCTCATACCAAGGGGAATGGAAGCACCCTTCTTTGCCTTGACCCCCTGAACCAGCTTCCTTTTTGGCGTTGATTTTTGCCTGGGGTAAAAACGCCTTCTTCTGGGCTGTATCTATGACCAGACCCAAGTACTCTAATCTTCTTACTGGCTTTAAAGAAGATTTCTCTAGGTTGAGGACCCTAGGTATTCCAGGTAGTTGACTGTGGTGACCATGCTTTGGTCCAAGCGGACTACCGACTGGTTTATTAAGAGCAGGTCGTCCAGGTATGCTATTATTGTTATACCTCGAGTCCTTAACATGGCCAGAGGAAGGGACAGAAGTCGTGTAAACACCCGAGGTGCAGTAGCTAGACCGAATGGCAAAGCTACAAACTGAAAATGAAATTTTTCTACTTCGAAACGCAGATACTTCTGGTGAGCGGGGGAAAATAGGGACATGCAGGTATGCATCCTTGATGTCGATTAATGCTAGAAGTTCTCCCCCTTGTAGGATGGAAACTACTGATCGGATTGATTCCATGCAAAAAGAGTGAATCTTCAGGAACCGGTTTAGATCTCTGAGATCTAGAATGGGTCCGACATCCCCATTTGGTTTTGGTACCGTGAAAAGGTTTGAATAAAACCCCAACCCCTGCTCTACCACGGGGACCACCATGATCACTTTCTAACGCTAGAAAGAGAGACTTCTTTTTCTCTGGATCTTTGGGGACATTTGACCTGAGGAAACGAGGAGATGGGAATTCTCGGAACTCTAGTTTGTAATCTAGAGCTATTGTGGAGACCACCCATCTGTCCCAAAATTCTTCCTGCCAGACCTTTGAGAACTGCAGAAGTCTCGAGCGAGCAGGGGCGCCCCTTTATAAAGAGGCTTTAGAATTCTGTCTTGTGGGTTTCCTCCCCCAGGACTTTTGTTGTTCCTGGGGTCAACCCTGAGGTTTACCTCTCGAACCTGACGGTGGAGGCTGTCGCAACTGCCTGGAGGCTGATGTCCCTGGCACTGGAGAAAGAGCCCTTTTAAAAATGAGGGACATTTTCTCTTTTTCTTAACTGGCAAAAGGGTACTTTTCCCACTTGATATTTTTTGGATATATATTTGTTCAAATGCTCCCCAAACAGTTTTTCACCACAGAAAGGAAAACCAGCCAGGAGCTTTTTGCAAGGCGCTTCGGCTGACCAACTTCAACCATAAGATTCTACGCATATGTACCAACCCAAGCACAAGTTGAGAGGTTTGAAGAATAGACTCTCTGATTAAGTCAATTGCAAAACACAAAGTCGCTGGCAGCTCAGCTAACTCCTGGGCCTGCTGTTCAGGGAACACCTTGAGTACCTGTTTCAAATGGTCTCTCAAGGACTGAGATACCCCAATTGCCGCCACTGCAAGTTGAGCCACTGAACCTGCCAAGGAGAAAATGTTTTTTTAACAGGAATTCCAATTATTTTTTGCGCATTGTCAACCGGACAAGTCAAACTTTTAATCACAGAGGATATAGCAGCGTCAATTGCTGGTAAACTGCACATCTTAGTAAATTTTTCCTCCATAGGATAAAGTGTTGAAAGCCTTTTAGAAAGGAAAAAGTGCTCATCTGGGTGATCCCACTCAGAATACATAAGCTTTGCTATTAATGAATGGACAGGAAAGGCACGCAAGGCTTGAGGAGGCGTTAGTGAACCCAAACAGGAAGTGGGCTCTTCAACCGATTCTGTTAAGGGTAGCTTAAATGTGGAGCGGACCATTTCAGTAAGAGAATGCAGCAGCAACTTCTCAGCATGTGAAGCTGAAGAATGTCCTTCCCCACTTGATCCCTCGGAAGAGGAATCATCAGCCTCTTCATGGTCCCCTGAGGGGGATTCATCTTCCCCCTCCCACAGTTCCTCCGTTGGAGAATCCTGGGTGGTAGAAGGGGACCTAAGGAGTTTTCTTCCACTCTGTGAAGATGTGATTAAAGCCACTAATCTTTCCTCTAAACCACTCATAGCTGAAGAGAAAGCCCTCAGTTATATAGACAGGGGTTGAAGTGTCGGAAGCAACTGCAGCCCCTGATGACCCCGATGGCTCACTCTGACCAGCCTCTCTAGATCGGAACGAGGGCGACCCCTTTGTGTCCTTGGTTTTTGTGGCATTTGTATCACCTCCAGTGGTCATAGTGCTGAGCACAAACGCAGAGGTACTACCAAAAAAATGCACCCACTGCTGAGCAATAGTCCAGCAACTGCCGCTGCTATTAAGCTCAGCCTGATGCTTAAGTAAATGTGCCTGGGAATGCCTGTGTCACCCACACTCACATGCCACCCGTCCGCTCTGTGTCCCTCCATTAGCTATACAGCCCGCGTTGCGAACGATTGAAGCGCGCTAACGCTGCTAAGCCCCGTCCCCTCCTTCTGACCACCCATCGCGCTCCCCCCCCCCCCCATTCATTTCAAAATAGATAGTTTTCCCGCGCGAGCAGGGCTCCGATCCTGACGGGACCACATGGAGGGCTGGGGTGGAGGAGAGGAGGATAGCTGCCAAAGGGAACCACCTTAATGGCGGCAGGAGCGACGCGCCCTACACCGCTGACTGACGCCATGCTCCCTCTGCCTGGAATAAAGCTATCCAGGCGGGGGGACATTCCCAGGAGGAAAAAAAAACCCTTTCCCACGACTTTACCTAGAGCTTGGGCCGGAGGAAGCATGCAGCTTGTTACACAGAGCGAGACTGACAAGCATGAAACTGGTACCTGCTCTTGACAGCCCCTGATGGTGACTATAGGCATGACAACATTTACTTAACCCTTTTATGCCTAAGCCTATTTCTTACATTTGGTGTTTACAATTAAAATCCGTATTTTTTGCTAGAAAATTACTTAGAACCCCCAAACATTATACATATTTTTTTAGCAGAGAATCTAGAGAATAAAATGGCAATTGTTGCAAAATTTTATGTCACACAGTATTTGTGCAGCGGTGTTTTAAACGCAACTCTTTGGGAAAAGGGACACTTTAATGAATTTTAAAAAAATCCAAACAGTAAAGGTAGCCCAATTTTTTTGTATAATGTGAAAGATGTTGTTACGCCGAGTAAATAGATACCAAATATGTCACGCTTTATAATTGCACGCACTCATGGAATGGCAACAAACTACGGTACCTAAAAATCTCCATAGGCGACGCTTTCAATTTTTTTTTTACGGTTACCAGGTTAGAGTTACAGAGGAGGTCTAGTGTTAGAATGATTGCTCTCGCTCTGACAATCAAGGCAATATCTCACGTGTTATTTGAACACCGTTTACATATTTCGATATACACGATTTCCGTATGCGTGTTCTTTGCTGCGCGAGCTCGCGGGGACTTTTTTTTCTTATATATTTTTATATTATTAAATTGTTTTAAAAAAAAAAAAAAAAAATCTGATAACTTTTATTGCTGTCACAAGGAATGTAAACATCCCTTGTGACAGTAATAGGTGGTCACAGATACTCTTTATGGAGGGATCGGGGGTCTAAAAGACCTCCAATCCCTCCTTTGCACTTCAAAGTATTCAGATCGCCAAAACCGGGGATTCTGAATACTTTATATTTTTTTTTTAAATCCGGCGCCATTGGCAGCCCAGTAAACCGTAAGTGACGTTGCTTCCGTGTTTACATTCAGAAGACTGGAACGAAGCAGTTTACGGCATCGTTCGTGTCTGTGGCTAGACGCCGGAAGTGCTAGATCATGTATCGGGTCTCCCAGTGGGACGGGAGGCCCGGTCAGAGCCGCTCCTCCGGGATAACAATCAATCGGCTTTTAGTTATCCCTGGAAAGCTGATCGCCCGCTCTAAAAAAAAACGGTACCGGGGTGATGCCTGCAGCTGCGGGCATCATCCCGGTATAACCCCCGAAAGCCGAGCCCGCATATCTGCGTACGCTCGGCGGGAAGGGGTTAAAGGAGAAAAACTCACAAGAATTAGAAAAATTCATTAGGAACCTCCCTTACCTTATCCAGCTGCAGGGTTCTGTGGTAACAGACCCAATCGTCACCACTCACGGTGGGCTCCATTAAAAAACCTTCAGGGACTGGGGCCCCCTTTTTATCGTGGGATCCACAACCCTGGGCATGTAAAAGCACCCTGCCAGGAATATGGCTGAAAAGATCAAATACTGGATCCCGGGGTCCAGCTCTCTAAAAAGAGAAGCGTTACAGGCAAAACCTCGTTTCTTCAGACACAAGGCCCAGGTACCATTCAATTCGGTCTGGAAAAGACACTTTGAATGGATCTGGTTGGGTGATATAAATGCAGCGCTAAATAGAGGTGAACGGTGCACATAAATGTGACTACCAGACATATAAAAAAGTGGTGTAAAATAGTTGAAAAAAATATTATAAACAATTTTTTTCATGAAATAACTAGTCCATAGCCATATAAGTGTCCAACTCAGTGAGTGTTATAAACGTATAAAGTGTCCAACAAGGTGGGATGATGTGTTTATGGGTGGACAAGAAGTTAAAGCGGGGGTCCACCTATCTATCGTTTTTTTTTTTTTGAGTTCATTCACAAACTTTTCTTCTCAGCATTACATACTCACATATTGTGTGTAATATGTCCGCCTGTCTCAGATTTCGTCAGAAAGAATAACTTATATTATTCACTGCAGGCGGTTTCCATCTTCATTGTGGGCATTTGAAGCCCACAAGCATTTATTTCCTGGATGTGGTGAAGACTGTGCTCCCAGCATTCACCGCTCGTTCCCGCACATGCTCAGTGGCATCCTGGGAAGCTGAGACTAGCTCCCAGGAGTCCGGGAGAGGCTAGAAACACGCCTACTCCCACGGGAGGAGAACCAGGAAGTGCAAAGAAGAATAGAAAAATAAAAGGTAATTACGGCGATTTAAATTTTTTTAAACTGCATGTCAGCATCTTGGCAAGGAAGAGAATACATACAGATATTGTTCAAAATTTGGGTGGAACCCCGCTTCAATCTTAGATGTCATATAAATCACAGGGATGGTGTCTAAAAACTCATGGATGCCATGTAAATCACAGGGATGGTGTTCCAATAGTCGATATCCACAAAAAAGTATAGAAGGAGCAAATACCCTTACCGGAATGGGTGGACACGTTTGCCATACGGCTAGGTGTCATACAGGCTTGTGGATCAGCGATCCCAATGGAAGCTCGATGGGAGGACGTATACAGCAGGTTCTCCTGGTTCCTCTGTGGCAATCGTTGGTGAGCTGAGGGAGATGGATGATCCGGAACTCGAGGTAGGTGTCTCACCCGCAAAGGTATGATGGAGGAATGCAGCCTTCTCCCTCAGCTCACCAACGATTGCCACAGAGGAACCAGGAGAACCTGCTGTATACGTCCTCCCATCGAGCTTCCATGGCAAACGTGTCCACCCATTTCGGTAAGGGTATTTGCTCCTTCTATACTTTTTTGTGGATATCGATTATTGGAACACCATCCCTGTGATTTACATGGCATCCAAGAGTTTTGAGACACCATCCCTGTGATTTATATGACATTTAAGATTAACTTCTTGTCCACCCATAAACATATCATCCCACCTTGTTGGACACTTATACGTTTATAACACTCACAGAGTTGGACACTTATACGGCTATGGACTAAATAGTTATTTCATGAAAAAAATTGTTTATAATATTTTTTCACCTATTTTACACCACTTTTTTATATGTCTCATAGTCACATTTATGTGCACCCTTCACCTCTATTTAGCGCTGCATTTATATCACCCATCTGTTTTGCTTTGTTACTACATTGTGGATGCTGGCTGCTTTATGCGTCATCTTTTAATTTTTGTGAGTAGCGCAACATTATTGTATTTTTGTTTGTTTCAATGGATCCGGTTGCATAGCTTGCCCCAGCTAGAGAATATTCCAGCGGAGCTCAGCACATCTTTACTCATGACCAACACCTAAGACACTGGCGAAAAAAACTGGAGGTACTCCCGGTAAGGGGAGGGTTTATATGGGGAATTGAACTTCCTGTTTAGGGTTTGCCAGTGTCCATCACCTGAAGGTGCCATATAACCCATACAGTTATTACTGCGGCTCTGTGTCCCGTGATGTACGATAAAGAAATTGTCATCTTTCCAGTCTTATGAAAGGAATGATTTCCCTGTTAAGTTGGGTTGGAGATCCACCAAGCTAGGAAATTCTGCACTTGGTTGGACAGGAGCATAGGTAGGTCGAAAGAAGGAGCCTGCTTCTTCCAGGCCAAAAATAGGTTGTGTTGGAGGCCTCAAATTAAATTGGGTGAATGAACGCAATCAAAAAGGAGGCTACCATGAGACTCATAACTCTCAAGGAGAATGTCACAGAGGGATGCCTCTTTGAACTCAAGTCCCAAGCATGAGCTTTAAGAGCAAGTAGTTTCTTCTCTGGAAGAATACATTTACAACTCCAATTCCAAAAATGTTGGGACGCTGTGTAAAATCTACATAAACAGAATGTAATGATTTGCAAAATCTCATAAACCCATATTTTATTCACAGTAAAACATATCAAAATGTTTAAAATTATGTAATGGAGTCATCATTTGGGGAACTGGGTTTCTAACAGTCTTAATATAGTTTTAATATCAACTGCTTCTTATAACTATTATGTTAAAAATGAAATAAGTCAGCATAAACCCATCTTTTGAATAATATACATATTTATATTTTAGGTGGAAGATTACGTTTTTCACAAACAGATTTTAGGATAGTTGACGGAAACAGTACCCACTGGAAGTCTGTTTTCAATGCTGGCCTCAGACAGAGAATGCCAGTGGAGGGTGTGCCCCTAGAAATGCAATTGATACTGAAAAACTTGTGAGTAGCTGTTTATGTAATAGAAAACTGGATATTTCTATATTTAAAGTATGGTCTTTTTTTTTGCAAGGATAGAGGTAACCCTGAGTTGAGGGCAGAAGAGCTGTGGAGGATAGCAGACATAGAAGAGATCCCTGTACACAGGATGGGTGGAATAAACACCAGAGGCATGCACTTAGCAATGAGGCTTGGAACACAATCTTGATGTGCATGAGACACAGGAGGTGCATGTGGGATCTGCTCACTGTTCTCTACAGTGGTATGCACTGTACTAACTGTACCAATTGATGCGGTGGAGGAGGGTGGGCGCTGGTTGCATTATGGAAGATGTTGAATAGAGGATTTCATTTTGGCATAAAAGATCAAGAACACACTTCAAATTGATGACGAGAGAGTCTAGTGACATTACTCCAAACCCTTTGTAGGGTTTTTAAAATTTAAGAAAAGCTGGCATCTTGGGTATTATTACAAAACAAATGTGAGGTTGCTGGTATACATTGAGTATCTATTTCTGATAGAAAAGAAAAACCTGATCCTCCTAGCTAGACCAGTTTCCAAAGCATCTTCTCCCCTATGCTCCAGTATTCTAAGGTCCTGATGTGATTAACAACGATGTGGGTTCCATGCATTGAGCACGTTGACATCAAGGGACAGTCCACACCGGAGCCAAAACGGGAGTGAAGGATCAGGTAATTAAAAGTGTTGTTTATACTCTCCCCTAGAATAAACATGTGGCTAAACCTTGCAGTGTGGGCACAACCCCACTGCACAGAAGAATTTTTAGATTTCCCGGAATTGGACTTTAAGACAAACAGGCACATAAAACAGATGCCTTTATTGATGTTTGATCTGCAGTTACAGAGCAGACACAGGCTGAATGTAGGAAATGCAAAAGCAGAGAAAGAAAAAGCAAAGGTTTTATTTACATAGATATAAGAGCTAATATGTATCATCAAAATGCAGCTATAATTTATATATTACCCAATATTACATTCTATAAAAATATGTATTGATTTTTTTCACTAACCATGAACTGAATCCTAGAGGTCTTCTGTCAAACTCTGGAAGATCCGAAGCATTTTTGCAAGCTTCTATGTTCAAGTATTTAAATATATGAATTTTACCTTTGATGCAAATCTATTTAAACAGATAAACACATGAAATTAGTTAAAATGGAATAAATATAATATACAGTATATCGTAAATATTTTTATATACAAAAAAAAAAAAAAAAAAACCACATGTGTAGCATTTACGGTTTTGAATTTTTCAGGATTAAAAAAAAAAAAAAAAAAAAAAATCAAAATTTTGTGCTCAATGTATAAAGACTTTCTGGGAGTCCGTCCGAGGGACAAAGAAAGTCTTTAACCTTTGGGTGATACCATCGACTACAGGAGGATTGAATTCTGGCAAATTAACCCCTTGTACCAAAAGCATGCCTTAGCTTGGTAGCAAAGCATTAAATAAATACCAAGAACCCCAAGAAAAGGATTTTACAGCGAGTATAGAAATCCCATTTCTTTTCTTTCCAATCTACTATGGAAGACTCAGCGCTAACTTTCAGGATGTCGAAGAGCAGTTCAACGAAACAGGCCCAAGAAAAAAAAAAAAAAAAAAAGAGCTCCCCTAAAACCTTAAGATCAAAGCTGGCATCAGACAGGGAAAAAGAGAAAATGTCTAATAAAACACGCTCTACCCTTGATCCTAAGCTTGAACAATGGTCTGCCTGAGACACACAGAAATGGAATATGAGAGGCCAGAGCGCCCTTTAAATGTCCATCCAGAATGACAAAAAAGGGAAGCAGTCTTTCTGAAAAAAAGCAGTGGCTGAGACACTCAGCTCAAACCACACCACAGCCAAAAACCACATCAAAACAATCGAGAGAAATTTCTTTTGGGTGAACTGGAGCTAGACAGAAGGCCGGAGGAATAATGTCTTGGTTGAGGTGAAAGGCAGGTATTACCTTAGGCAAGGAGGAAGTCCTGGGTCTCAATATTACCCTGGCCCTAGGCAAAACCAAAATGGGGCTTTATACAGGATAAAGCTGCCAGCTCAAACACTCACCTTACAGAGGTGACAGCTACAAGATAAACCCCACTGTGTTAGAGGAAAGGAATGACGCCATTGGGTTTAAAAGGGCGATTTCTGAAGTGCAGATAGAACCAAAATTAGGTTCCACAGAGTCATAGGGAAGCTACATGGGAGACCCCCTGTGAAAAGTTCTCAAGGTATAACAAGCCAACGGTCTCTGAAACAGAAAGGGCTGAAACCAGACCCTTGATAGTGCTAAAAGTGAAATACTTACTGGTCTAGACCCAACTTTAGGAAGAGGAGGTTTTATTCCATGGAGAAACTCCAGGGGTAGAAGCCCTAAGACTCGCATTAATTGAAGAAAAAAGGGGCCTGTCGAGCGTGATGTCAATGGCCATCATGCACCAGTTAGACTACATGGATGCCCTTTCCCTGCCGGCCTTCCACCATTTGCCCTTGGGGTTTACCGCCTCAGCACCTGGGACTGCTGACACCTCCCCGCAGTTGGTCTCAGCTCATGGTGCTGTCATCTATACTCACAGCTTATCTATTGTTGCATCTGCTCCTGAAGATTGGAGGTTACCCATGAAACACATCAAGCTATATAGATGCCTTCATTATGTTTTTAATCCAAGAGCGATATCAAACAATACGTACATTATCATGTTGGTTTTATTGGCATAAACCAAGTTGTCATGGACCTGTTACATTATGTGAACATAGATTTTTAGAGTCTGGCGGTTTCCTTTTTATCATGTTAACGTCATGCACTTTCATGTTACTATATTATCTTCTCACTATGCGATTCATATGTAATTTAATCATATAATCATGCAATTGGTTCATGTTATACAACTATGTACATGCCATAACACTATGCGATTGGGCTATCATTTTATACCCACCAGTCACTCTTGGTTCATGTTGTTCAAATCGGCCACCTGCTTCACACAAAGTCCCAAACTCTCCCCTTATGTCACATTAATTGAAGGCTGTCTTTCGTGTCCCATGATAGGAATCACAAACTCAGAGATGCCACAGTTCCTTAGAGCCTGGGTTTCAACAGCGAGCAACCAAGAAGGATGGTAAATCAGACCTTGAGACAGGATACTGAAAAACTGGCAGTGCCCATGGACTCTGTCAGGAATCTTACCAGGTCAGTATCACATTGGTCTGAGCCAGTTTGGGGCAATGATGTTCACTAGAAAGCTCCACATCTCGAATATGCAGAGCAGACAAGGAATGTTTCTAGAGAGGAAATGCAAAGATTAGGGTTTACTGACCCTGCGCAGCAACCAAAGAATCTACTGCTTCCGTTACAAGATCCCTGTGTCTGGATACAAGAGGTCCACATCTGGTATTCCTCACATGTGACATAGGTCCTGGAACATCACCGGTTGTAAGAAGAACCCCCCCAGTCTAATCTAATGATAGCCGTCTGCCTGCCAATAGTGTATGTCCGGAATGCACACAGCTGACAAACCAGATATGCTGACTGGCATCTGTCGTGAGTGGAATTGGGCACTGGAACTGCTACAAACTGGGGAAATGGCACCTTGGTCCAGAAGACCCAAGAAGCCTTGATGCTGATTTGTTTATGTGTGTGGTGAAATAGATAGGTTGGAAGTGAAAAACTAAGAAGGGGGCAAGGAGCCAGTTTGTAGTCTTGGGATACCATCTCCACCAAGACCCTGAAAAGTCTCTGGAGGAATAGAGAATGTGTGCTCAAGGATGGTTACGGGGGAAAGACCAGTGCATGTGTGAAACTTACTGGGGAAAGACCAAGATGTAAGATGGACATGTGGTGCGACTGTGGAAGGATCAGGGAGAGCCAGAATTCCTCAGTGGCCAAAGTGTGTGTATATATATATATATATATATATATATATATATATATATATATATATATATATAAAAAACTAAGTATAAAATTGATGCGCTTTAAATAAATAGTGCACAATATGCTGCTGCGACTAAGCTTAAGTCCAGGAATAAAAAATGCATACATGTGAATAAAATAGATAAATAATTATGGTGCTAATACAGGTGTTAAAATTGCCAAAATAAATCTTCAAAATGGTGATGTGACGGTGAATATAAATAAAATAGTAATGACACTCTGAGTACAATGTCCAGGCATAAATAAATAGTGGGGGAAAGTAAAAATAATTAAACAGTTCCTTCCCTTAATCCAGATCGATTGACTCACTGGGTTAGATCGTTTGTATCAGGATATTTCGTTTTTCTTGCATCCCACTTTAGCCATAATACTGCTGGTGATTCGGCTCTCAGGATAAAGGTTTTATGGAAAGCAAGCAAAGAAAAAATAGATCATTGTGCAGTGAACTTACTAGATAGTACACAAGCAAAACAGGGACAAGAGATACACTCACAAACTCCCGGTCTCTCCTTGAGAAAGTCACGTGTCAGTGATGCAACGCGTGGGAGGAGCTTAGGACGTTCAGTGCTGCAATACACCTGAAGGTTAACAGCAGCTGTTTCTCTATGGGAAGCCTCGTCCACAGCGGCTGACTGCAATCTGCACATTTGAATGCTTCTAATAGACCGGGAGTTTGTGAGTGTATCTCTTGTCTCTGTTTTGCTTGTGTACTATCTAGTAAGTTCACTGCACAATGATCTATTTTTTCTTTACTTGCTTTGCATAAAACCTTTATACTGAGAGCCGAATCACCAGCAGTATTATGGCTAAAGTGGGATGCAAGAAAAACTAAATATCCTGATACAAACGATCTAACCCAGTGAGTCAATCAATCTGGATTAAGGGAAGGAACTGTTTATTTTTACTTTCCCCCACTATTTATCTCTGCCTGGACATTGTACTCAGAGTGTCATTATTATTCTATTTATATTGACTGTCACATCACCAATTTGAAGATTTATTTTGGCAATTTTAACACATGTATTAGCACCATAATTATTTATCTATTTTATTCACATGTATGCATTTTTTATTCCTGGATTTAAGCTTAGTCGCAGCAGCATATTGTGCACTATTTATTTAAAGCGCATCAATTTTATACTTAGTACTATTTGTTTGGTTATCTGATCACCCTATACTGATAGCGGCTTTAATTTACTGATTTTTATCATAGCACTAACTATATTGGTATATATATATTTTTAAGCACAATTTATTTATATCACACATATCTATTCACATCAGCGCTTGGTTTTTATTCATTTATATATATATACACACGTATGTATATATATATATATATATATATGTGTGTGTGTGTGTGTGTGTGTGTGTGTGTGTGTGTGTGTGTGTGTGTGTGTGTGTGTGTGTGTGTGTGTGTGTGTGTATATATATATATATATATATATATATATATATATACACATATACATATACACATACACACACACACACACACACACACACACACACACACACGTGCATTTCCGGGTAGTGGGTGCAAATGATCATATATAGCGGGAGACTATCAGCGGGTACCGCAGACTCAAGGTCCATCAGCACCTACTGATCATTCAGTACAGAGGCAGAACGGCAGCCTGCGTATGTATACAAGGCAGATTTCCGTTCTTTCAGTAGGGAAGGCATGGGCCCAGTATTCCTGCAATGCAGGGACAAGTATCAATGCCTTCTAGTAAAAGCACCTACTGTACAAAAACACTGGTTAGGAACACAGTTAACCCCTTCCCAGCCAGTGTCATTAGTACAGTGACAGTGCATATTTTTAGCACTGATCACTGAATTAGTGTCACTGGTTCCCAAAAAATGTTAAAAGTGTTTGATTTTTCCGCCGCATTACATTATCACAATTCCGTTATAAGTCGCTGATTGCCGCCATTACTAGTGAAAATCAAAATAAGTGAAAATAAACATCTCATAGTTTGCAGACGCTATAAACTTTTGTGCAAACGAATATATGCTTATTGTTATTTTTTACCAAAAATATGTAGCAGAATACATATTGGCCTGAATTGATGAAGAAATTAGATTTTTTGAAAAAATTTTATTGGTTCGCAAAAATGGCCTGGTCATTGGGGGGGGGGGGGGGGGGGTGAATCCCCTGGAGCGGAAGTGGTTAAAGTGTGCTGTGAAAACAAAGCTCAAACTTAGGCATTAAATTATAAAATACAATTATTGTATGCAGATAAAATTTCAGGTTATCAAGCACATACCTGAGCTGGAGGGGACTGCAGGGGATTGTTGTCCAAGATAATGGTCTGGAGGTGACGTAGATTTCGGTAACATACTGGAATACTTGTGACTTTATTGCATGAAAAATCTAACCGAACTAGTGGCAAATCTGCAAGTTCTGGCAGGGAAAAGAAAAAAAAGTAATTTACTGAATAAAATTACTGCTATAATATGTCAGGACTTTTCTGTGAATTTCAGGGGGTTCTACATGTTTTTCAAGCTGCTTTTAGTTCTGTGGCTACAACTGCCCTTGCAGCAGTCAGAGATGGATCTGCAGTTGGGTACACACAAATGCCTCAGGAGTTAAGTGTGCAAGACTCTATGCCTTCCCAGCCATAAGATACTGTCGTTTATATTGCAGAAAAATAAAAACCGTTTACTCACAACCGCAAGACACCCAAAAACAAAGATTTTATATCTTGCAGCTTAACAATTCTAAGATGTGGTGGCTGCATTAATTTTTTTTCCCCCCTCTTTATTTTAATATGGTGATCTGGCCAGTAAGCGTGTTATTTTTCAACTTCCTTTAACAGACCAAGCCCCCCAGAAAAAGTGGCAGTTAAAGGGTTGAAACAAACCATTTACTACTGACAGGGGTACACACAATGGTCAGGTTTCATTCATTTATGAAATATATTTATCCCCAATGGAAGAAAAACCTGTTGCTGTAATTGCCTAAAAAGTGTTAGCGGTAGTTTGGGCTCAAAAGTGGAACTTTACTGAAAAAATAAAGTGATTGTAAAGTCATGTTTTTTTCCCTATTATTATAACAAACATGTTATATAGCAAACATGTTATACTTACCTGCTCCGTGTAGTGGTTTTGCACTGAGCAGTCATGATCCTCTTCTCGGGTCCCTAGCTGGAGCTCCTGACCCCCCACCCCCCTCCTGTTGAGTGCCCCCACAGCAAGCAGCTTGCTATGGGGGCACCCGAGCCGAGCTGCAGCTCCGTGTATACATTCAGACACAGGGTTTTTTTTAACCCCTTGGAGCCTACTCCCATCGGCCCTTAAAGGGGTTTGGATGCCCGGGAGGCTGGTGGGGCTTATGGTCATGTGACCGCTGTGATGGGCTATCATGGCCGTCACATGACCTGGAAGCTTTCTGTGAGCTGCCGATCACTGTGCTGTGAGAGTGGCCAGAGCCTGCTGGAGAGTGGTGTCAAAAGTTTTATATTTATATATATATATTTTATATTTTTATATTTATATTTTATAAAAGTTTTTAGATTTTATTTTTTAATATTATGCCTAGCAACCAGCTGCCTTTTAACTTGGAAAGTTAACTTGGCCAGCTCCCACTCCCACCCTCGTTTCTGAACTGTGCTGCCTCCCTATTTTTGCTATGCTGTGAGGAAGGATGAGTGTGGAGGAGGAGGCTCAAGGAAAGACTGGTGCCGAGGAGTGGGGGTCGGCAAAGCAGAGGACTGTTTATGATCTACCCGTCACCCACCAGTAGTCGACGGGTTGCTGACCTCCAGTATATACTGTTTAAAATCCAGTAACACATTGTCTCACCCAGCTTTGCACATGCTCAATTGCTCCCCATTTTTAGGCACTGGCGAGTAGAGGCTAATCTGCGGACAGCCTTAAAGCAGAATTAAACCCTCCTATCCTTTACAGCCAAGGAGGCTGCTTCTGTTTGATCTGCAACTGCCATTATGCTGCACATTGCCATTAAATGGTTTGACAGTTTGAGGACACAAGCAAATGTGACTGTTTGTAAACCCGGAATTCCAGGAATGTAACTGTTTTGAAACAGTTAAAATGGATGGGTTTAGTTCCCCTTTATGATTTACTCCTGAGGATCTGGGCTTCAGCAAAATGGCAGCCTCCAGCAAGAAGAAACAGGAGCAATGCTGGAGACAATTTACAGCAAACACTAATTTTGGTGGCATAATTATTAATGTGGAATGTATGTTCCTTGCTATAGAACATTATTTTTTTATCAGGTTATGGGTAAAGTTCCACTTTAATTTGTTAGTCAAATTCACCTACATCTGCTAGTGCACCTAACTCTGCCCTCTCCCCAGACTGAAAATTTTGCTATCCAAGGCTGTCTGTTGATCTCCATCCAGAGTGGAGACACTCTAAAGCTGGTCATACATGATTTTTCTTTTCTTCAGCCAGCCACACATCAAGGTGGATGAGGATACCCCCCACAAACACAGGACACTGTATTATGACAGCAGCACTCAAACTGATCAGTGTCTGCAGCTAATTCGGCAATGTCAACCTTAATGTCATAGTGTGAGGAAATAATATCAAACATTATTATCCAGGATTTATATATCAATAGTTTGCACAGTGCTTTACAATGTGTTAGGGCAAACAGTACAGTTACAATACAATCCAATACAGAAGGAATCAGAGGGCCCTGCTCATTAGAGCTTATCATCTAAAAAAGAGAAATTGTTTCTACATCCTATATTTTCCCCATGCAATAACGTGGAAAAAAACAGCCAATTTTTGTATTGTTTGATTCTAGACAAAAAAAAAAAAATAATTCAGCAAAAAAAAAAAAAAAAAAAAAAATCATATTTTAAGTATGGTATCAAAAGACAATATCTAGATTGGCTAGGTCGATTGTGTTACTACTACTGCATTGTTTTGCAATCTAAAAAAACTGAAAAAAGCCCTGAGACTCTAAAGGGGTTTATATAAGTTGCCGCCTCAGCCATTTTTCTGAATGCATACAAAGAATTATATTGCGCCTGAAGATTACTTAAAAACTTCCAACATTTTTTGAAAGCAGAGGACCTGGAGAATAAAAATTAGTGGTAGTTTGAATTTTTTTTTATTTTATTTTTTTAGTCACACAATATTAACAGTTTATCAAGCACACATTTTTGAGAAGTTAATTTTTGTGCACAAACAGAATATATTACACAACTTTTTGATAAATTACAAAAAATGAGGTTGCGTCGATTGAATAGATACTCAACGTGTCAAGCTTTAAAATTCCGCGTGCCTGTAAAAACACCAAACGTTGTTTTCTAGATTTTTCATAGGCAACACTCAAAATGTTTCTAAAAGCTATCAGTTTGGAGTTACTGTGAATAATGACCCTAGAATGAATGTGCTCATTGCAGCACAAACGGCGATACAAAACATGTAGTGTATGCGGCGATATGTAACATGTAGGTGCTCCTAATGTTTTTTTACAATCGCATGTACCCGTGGGGGTGGGGCAGCTTAAAAAAAAATTGATGGGGTGCGGGGGAGGGGTGTACGTTCTTGGGTGTAACTAATTGACACTTTTTAGCAAGCAATGCAGAGTGATCAAGACAGAGAGGAGAGCCCTGTATCCTGTACTTCAATAAGGAATTTACAGTCAAAACATCCATGGTCTTGTATTCATTGACATTCTCAAGCAATGACCTTAGGGGTGGGCAACAATATAGCAAAGAGAACTGCCAACAGGTCCACAAGAAAACAAGGGTTAAAGAATCGGAACAAAAACTATTAGGTAACAGCTTGAAGCACCTTGTTTGCACAAGCCAAGACCTGAACATCCACCTGGTAAAACTTGGAGAATGTGTGAAGAACCAGGTGTCTGCCTTGCAAATGTGGGAAGCAGAGGACTGATGCAGGAAACCCCAAAAAAATTCCAACAGTCCTGGTGGAATGGGCTCTGACAGTGAAAGAAGGAACCCTTTACTTGAAGGCAAAAGCCTTGGAAACTAGTTGCCCAATCTACTAAAAATGGTGTAGCAGGAAGCCCTATATTAAGGCCCATAGGCATGACAAAGAGGGACTTAGTCTTGCAAATAGAGGATATAGCTTTCAGCCCAGACCACATCCAGGCAATGTAGGCCAATTTCCTTGTAATGTTTTAGGGCAGGACAAAAGTAAAGGAAGAACAATGTCCTCACTGAGGTGGAGAGAAGAGGGCCACCTTAGATATGAAGAAAGGTTTTGGTTTCAAAACCACTTTGTCCTTATGCAAAACAAGAAAAGGTTCTTTACAAGAAAGAGCTACCAATTCAGAAAACACACCTAACAGATGTAATGGCTAAGAATGGCAACCCTACAAGTGAGGTCTCCTAACAGAAAATCTCTAATAGATTCAAAGCGAGATCTCTGAGATACAGAGAGAATTAGGTTTGGATCCCAAGTTGACACAGGAGGTCAAATTGAAGGATTTATATAAGCAGCTCTTTGAAGAAAAGTCTCAACAAGGGTTTTGCGAGGCAAGAGGTTTTTGAAAAAAGGTGGATAAAGCAGTACCATGTCCCTTGAGCAGACTCAAGGCCAGATACTGGTCAAGACCAGACTGAAGAAAGGCCAAAATATGAGTACCCTGGGACGCTTGTCCTTACACCAAGCAAAGTGAGCCTTCCATGTGCAATGGTAAATCTTACAAGAGTTCGATTTTCTAGATCTGAGTAAGAGTCAGAAACCCCAATCCTCTATAATTTGTTTTTTTAATAGCCAAGAGACTGAGAGGCAAGATGGAGGCCAGTAGGTCTGGTCTGTTTGGAAGAGGCTAAGGTTCACACCAGAAGTCCGAGTATGTCCATGTATCACATTCTTCTGGGTGAATTTAGTTCTAAGAGAATGTACTTCCCATTTTCCTCCTCACTTCTGTGTAGCAGCCGAGGGAGGAACTTCGAGGGAAGGCATATACCAGATTGAACTGAAAAAAGGGAATCCCCAAAGCCCCTACTACAAAGGCTACATGATACCTGGTTGTGGCCATGAATTGGTTCAGCTTGTTGGAGGTGATGATGTATACATTTGGTTCTTCCCCCACCTTTGACAGAGATATTGAAAAATCTGTCAAGGCGCTGACAGCTTAGGAAGGCCATCTGCCAATAGTCCACTCTAGGGATATGGACAACAGAGATCTAGAATGTAATCTTTATTCTTGTTATTTATACTCGGTAGCGTGGGAGCATTTTTCCTTTAAAAGAAAAAAAAGGAAATTTTTTCCTTTTTTTTTAATCAACTTTAGGTCCGTTTTCCATTTATATAGTAACGAACGAAAACCCAGTGGCTATTAAATGACCAAAAGAAAGCTGTACTAGTCTCAAAAATTACTTAAAATTCAAATGGGTACATTGTGTCAAGACGAAGGGCTCACGCACACACAACATTTTGAACGGTCCTTTTAGGGGTGTCCGGCATTTTGTTTTCTGCCTAGAATGCCCCTACATGCTAGGCTATGTGTCCATGCACATAGTGGAGTTTAGAGGCAGGGGCATTTAAAAAGGCAGGGAAAAAAAAAAAATAACAAACACACAAAAAGTTGGCAGTGCCTCCAAGAGCAGCTAAACTATGGCAGAAAAAAAACACTTGACACATGTAAACGGGCATTAATGCTAGGCGCATCTGTCCTCGCTTCGGCAGGACATATACTAAATGCTAGGCGCATCAAGTGCTTGATTGTTAATTTCAATGGGCAGAATTCTGGCCAATGAAATAATTTAATGCCCAAATGCTTGACATGCCTGAAAAAGTTTACATGTGTCCAGCTTTATTTCTGCAAAAACGCAGTTGACAAGAGGAATGGCATTTAGGAGAAGTTAGCTAACACCCTGATAGTTTGATTGGCAAACCATCACAGCACAGGGATAAAGGGTGTCAACTCGTGTAGTAGGAGAGCAATCCGTGCCGAAACCCTGAACAGAATCCTGAACACATGTGCAATTCAGAAGCATTCCTATAGAACCCAATAAGCCTGGAGTCCGCACCTGAACCACACCATTGCTCAGAAAAGGCACAGGACTCTTTAAATTTGCCTTTGCGGATGCACTGCGCATATATATATATATATATATATATATATATATATATATATATATATATATATATATATTTATGTGACCAGCTTCAATGGAAAAGCAATGTTATTTCACAGGTCAAGCAAATCCGATTTGGTTAAAAAAACGCATCCAGTTTGCATATATGTGAACCGAGCCTTAATGTGTAGCAGGAAGTCCTACCCGACAGGATAGACTTACATTGGTACATTTGAATGTATTTTTTTAAGTTGGTCTTCACACTAATCAGCTGGCTAATTTGTTTGGTCATAGATCAATTCTGAATATGTAAAGTCAGCCACACATCATTGCTGCATCACTGCTTTTTTAGATTCAGTCAGATATTTGTCATTTTTGGAAGCATTTTTACTTTCAATTTGCCAAACACGTGGAGGCTGACAGCTCCTGGAGCTATTTGTAGCCGCTTGCACGTAATTGCTATTGTCATGTCTGGATGCATACAGCAATCCTAACATTCTATTGTAGCTTCAAAGCACTCTGCAAAGTGGTAACATGGGTGAGCACATCAAAAGGGCACGAAGATTATGTGTCACCGCAATCAAGGAAGCTTATCAAGCTAGATGGATCAAAGGCATTTCTAGCAACTTATGGAACATTACATGTGAAACCATGTACAACTTAACAGAACATGTAGTCATGGACTTTGTGTGGACATAAGAGTGAAGAAGAAGTGAAGAAGAAGTGAAGAAGAAGTGAAGAAGAAGTGAAACCTAGTACTACAACAATAACTTTATTATGTACCATTACAAATCTATTACACATTAAAAATTGTTCTCCACAACATGCAAAGATTATGATTACAGTTCCCACGTGGACTCGAAGTTCAGGAATACTCCTTCAGGAACACATGTGACAGCATCCGTACACTGGAACCCATCCCTAATCTTTAATAGTAATATCAGCCAGTAGGGTAGACTAGAATTCATAGTATATGTATGTAGCCCATAGAGGTGCAGATGAGTAAACCAAGGTGAAGCCACTGCCTCTCAGATGGAAAAAGCCAATGGTCTTGTACACATAATTTTAAAATGAAAAAGGACCAACTGCCCAATGGGGAACCATCCAGACCCAATGTGAACAAGTCACCATAAAGACAGCATGGTAGTCAAAGTAGTCAAGGCACATATATTCCAAAGAGGGGGCTCCTAAGTATCTCAGAAATAAAATCTGTGAATCCTTCTGAACCCCTATGTGTAGAGTAATTTTTAATGTTGTGTAATACATTTTTAATGGTACATAATAAAGTTGTTTTTTTTTTTAGGTACTCAGTTTCTTCTATATGCCCATACAAAGGCCATAACTACATTTTCTGTTCATATTTGTACATGATTTGTTAGGATGTGAACATATAGCATACAGTCTGGGTTTCTCTCATGCTTTAGATACATGTGAAACTATTATGCTAGATAAACCTTGAAATCTAGCACTTCATCACATATCTCATTTTCATTTTTAATCATAGATGAACATTAAAAACTGACAGATTCTACATTGACAGAAGGTTTTCCCCCCACTTCATCCTAATTTGAAAACGTTTGGGCTGGAGGCGCTGCGCGCACTTGAGGGGAGTGGTATCCACCCCGTGCTTATCCCATTATAGGAAAAGTTGTTTCCTTAAATCAGATAATGTGGAAGCCAGGTCTCACGTTCCAGCAGTGTGCAGTGGTCTTCCGTGTGACCAATAGGAGTGGGTGGGCAGGCTTTGGGATTAATAATTACAACTATGTCTGACTGTTGTTAAGCACAGAGATTATCAAGAAAGACCAAACCATCAATGATGCCCACCAGAGCCATGGATTATATCTGTGGAGAAGGTGGATAGAAAGGAGGTTTTTTTTTGTCTTTATGCACAACTGGCATGTGTGTAGGAGGGCAGAGGATCGTGTAATATAACATATACACACATACATATAAACACACACACACATACATACATATATATATATATATATATATATACACACACACACACACACACACACACACACACACACACACACACACACACACAGTATCTCACAAAAGAGAGTAGACCCCTCACATTTTAGTAAACCTTTTATTATATCTTTTCATGTGACAACACTGAAGAAATTATACTTTGCTACAATGTAAAGTAGTGAGTGTACAAATTGTATAACAGTGTAGATTTGTTGTCCCCTCAAAATAACTCACACAGTCATTAATAACTAAACTGCTGGCATCGAAATTGATTACACCCCTAAGTGAAAATGTCCAAATTGGGACAATTAGCCATTTTCCCTCCCGGTGTCATGTGACTCGTTAGTGTTACAAGGTCTCAGATGTGAATGGAGAGCAGGTGTGTTCAATTTGGTGTTATTACTCTGACTCTGCCATACAGGTCAGTGGAAGTTCAACATGGCATCTCATGGCGAAGAACTCTGAGGATCTGAAAAAAAGAAATTGTTGCTTTACATAAAGATGGTCTAGGCTAAAAGAAGGTTCCCAAGACCCTGAAACTGAGCTGCAGCAGTCAAGCATGGTGGTGGGCGTGTCATGGTCTAGGGCTGCATGACTGCTGCCGGCACTGGGAAGCTACAGTTCATTGAGGGAACCATGAATGCCAACATGTACTGTGACATACTGTAGATGAGCATGATCCCCTCCAACTCGGTGACTGGGCCACAGGGCAGTTTGCCAACATAACGACCCCAAACACACCTCCAAGATGACCACTGCCTTGCTACAGAAGCTGAGGGTAAAGGTGATGGACTGGCCAAGCATGTCTCCAGACCTAAACCTTGAGCATCTGTGGGGCATCCTCAACCGGAAGGTGAAAGATTTCAACATCCACCAGCTCCGTGATGTCGTCATGGAGGAGTCGAAGAGGACTCCAGTGGCAACCTGTGAAACTCTGGTGAACTCCATGCCCAAGAGGGTTAAGGCAGTGCTGGAAAATAATGGTGGCCACACAAAATATTGACACTTTGGGCCCAATTAGTACATTTTCACTTAGGCTGTGCTCACTTTTCTTGCCAGCGGTTTAAACATTAATGGCTGTGTGTTGAGTTATTTTGAGGGGATAGTAAATGTACACTGTTATACAAGCTGTACACTCACTACTTTACATTGTAGCAAAGTGTCATTTCTTCAGTGTTGTCACATGAAAAGATATAATAAAATATTTACAAAAAATGTGAGGGGTGTACTCAGTTTGTGAGATACTGTGTAATATAAATATATATATATATATATATATATATATATATATATATATATATATATATATATATATATACACACACACACACACACATACCCCACAATTCATGGGCCATACTCAAATGAATAAATAATAACTGCAACAGAGACAGCATAGCTAAAGCAAAAAAAATAAAAATAAACTCAAAATGTTAGCATAACGTGTCTATAGTTTGCGAGTGGGTTTAATCGTGGACCAAAGATTTAAACTGTTCTCTCGCCCCCTCATTTATCAGGCATTCATAAAAACTGGCATTACTACTGTGAGAGTTAAAAGGTCACATGTGCAATGCTTTTCTGCATGGATCATCTCATGCCAGCATAGTTTAGACATTGCTCAGAGGACATTCCTGTATGAGCAATTGTGCAATATTTTTTAAGAGTCTGTGAAAAACAAAAGGAACTCCATTATTTCATAACTGCAGAATCAAAGAGCGCAAAAGCCCTAAAGTAGCAGTGGCAGCTACAAAGTTTTAAATCCCCACAGGTTTTATTATAGTTATTGCATCAATATCTCCTGGTAGAAAATAGTAACATTCTGAACCCATTTTTTGCGTTCCAAAAAAAGCCTCTAAACTCAACTGCCTAGAAACAACTGTAAAGGACCCTGTGTACATGTACTGATAAAGATAAACAGAGGAGAGTTCAGGAGCAGTTGAAAAAAATGCCAAACTGCTCCTAAGCGGCCATTTAGCAGCAGCAGCGTACATAAGGCCTAACTTTGTCTACTAAAAGAGTATTTGAAACAAACAACAGTGTCCCGAAACACCTTAGAAAACATATACTAATCACCAATATCCATACAAAATAAATATACAAGATCCTATAAATATTCTGCTTACCCTCTGGCAGCTGCTGCAAGTGGTTTCTTCTAATATTGAGATCACGTAAAGATTCTAATTTGCCAATTTGGATAGGAATTGTCTGGATCTCATTGCAACTCACATCCTGAAAAAAAAAAAGCCTATATTAGGATAGCAATTAAAAGCCCTTCAACACTATGGAATATCCAACAATCATTCATACAAAACTTGAATGCAACTTGCAATCATAGTCATGC
This sequence comes from Aquarana catesbeiana, assembly GCF_042186555.1. Taxonomy (NCBI): domain Eukaryota; kingdom Metazoa; phylum Chordata; class Amphibia; order Anura; family Ranidae; genus Aquarana; species Aquarana catesbeiana. Next base: position 271,927,075 of record NC_133327.1, read on the forward strand.
ATATAGAAAGCAGCAACAAAGTGAACGGTTGGTAGAACACAGCTACTATTCATTCACTATACAGGAAAGTAAAGGAGAACTTGATTTTAGACTAAGTAGGTCTTCTATTTAGTGATCATTTCAAAGTATCACCTGCACAAAACGTATGAACAGATTTGTTGATTTGTCAGTTTTAAATGCACCTTGTAAACCAAACAAAAAGGCAATAAAAGGCGTACTTGTTAAAATGCCTTTTAAATACAGTATTGCAAAATTTTAAGTAATATAAGGTTCAGTTCACACTTATGCAGGTTATGTTTTGCATTTTAACATGCATTTTTGATGCGTTTAGCATTTTTGGGAGGCATCTCTTGTCTTGCAGGAGAAACCAGAAAAAACACATCAAAATCGCAAGCACTGCATATTTGATGCATTTCCATTAACGCCTATGGAACCAAAAATGCAACCTGCTGTGTGAAAAAATTCCCTAATCCTTTCCAAAAAATTCACCGGCGGAAAATGCAGAGATGTAAACATGACCCATAGGAATCCATGTAAAATGGATTATAGTGCGTTTCTGCAAAATTTAAAATGCACTGAACGCATAGGTGTAAACCGGGCCTTAAAGTGATTTAAAAAAAATAGGTTTACAAATAACAAATATGTTATACTTACCTGCTCTGTGCAATGGTTTTGCACAGAGCAGCCCCGAATCTTTTCTTCTGGGGTTCCACCTTTTCTCAGTGTTCCACCATAGGAATCCGCTTCCTTTTGTGGCGCACCAGCAGGCTTCAGCGTGAGCTGCACTGCCTGTGTCTATAGACACAGTGAGACTCGGCCCCACCCCCTGCTCCTTTGTCACAAGGTTTGATTGACAGCAACAGGAGCCAATGGCTGACACTCTGACCTGTGATACAGCAGAGAGCCACTGCTCTCAGGCACCGTGCTGGATCGAGAATGGGCTCGGGCAGGTATGGGAGGGGGGAATAGTGGCTGGGGGGGGGATCCTGCACACAGAAGGTTTAATTTATTAACCTTAAGGCATAAAATGCATTAAAAAGGTAAAAAGCATCTTTTTACAACCACTTTAAACCCAAAAATGTAATATATTGCAGCTTACAATTAGATGGGGTGGCTGCATTTGTTTTCTTTTCTTAGGCCTTTTTCCCTCAGTTTTCTCCTGGTGACCCAGTCAGTGACACACCTTCTGTATTACAGTGCCTACACTCTGGATGAAGGAGTACAGGAAGGCACCTTTAGACAGCAGCATTGTCAGTCTCGGAGTGGGGAGTGTTAGATGGACTAGCAGATTTAGATAGACCAACAAACTGAAGCCAAACTCCAGCTCACACTGCAGTTATGGCAACAGTGTTTTCCATTTGGGATAAAGGTTTTCCATGAATAAGTTGTCTATTGTAAGCACCCGTCCGTGGTAAATAGTTTGTCTTAACACACTAACTGCTACATTTCCAGGACAGCTTGTTCTGTTGCTGACAGAATCCGCAAATAAAAACAAAAGAAAAGAAAGTCAAAAAAAAAGAAAACAAATACAAATCTAAGCATTGGTAAGCTGCAATATAATAAATATTTGCTTTGGGGTTTAATACTGCTTTAACATGCCATTAAATAATCAATAAAATCGTACCAGTTCTGTCAGGTGTTTTAGAAGACCAATCTCCTCTGGCAAGGAGTCCAGCTTGTTGTTACTTGCTACAAGAACTTTCAGAGGTAGACTGCAGATGTGCCCCGGAAGTGAAGTAAGTTGGTTTCGACTTGAAGGGGGAAACCAAAAACACAGCAAAAAAGGATAAATAAAATCAATCTACTCGAAAAGTATACCTGCTTTTAAAGACTAAGTGTGGGAATGAAGAATAATAAAACAGACTGAACTACTCCAACAATACAAAAACAAAATGTATTTATTCAATGTATAAAATGGCTGAGCCACAATCTTCCACACAAAACCAATGGTACACCAGCCTCTCTTGACCAGATAGTATGTTGGCAATATAACAGAGACCCGGAAAATTTGTCCCTGAAGGTAGTGAGCTGTCAGTATTAAGTTACCCAGTTTTAATTACAATGTAGCAGATAGAGACCATTGATTCTCAAACTGTGTGCCATTGCCAACTAGTGTGCTGTGTGAGATTTGCAGATGTGCTGTGGGAGTTTTGAAAAATATTTAAAAATTGCTAGCATTTTTGAAACCTTGAACATATCGAAAAATTAAATGGTAAATCAATGTCGTAAAAGTTAAAAAAGTAACATATAAAAACGCAATCTCTGTCAGTCTGTCATTCATTGTTCCTTTCGTAGCGTGAGACTTGTGCGAGAGCTCGGGCATATTATATTATAATTATATTATAACAGAGACCGTTCCATTCCAACTTTGATGCTTATACATAAAATTTGTTCATCGTTTAGCAATGGAGAAATACTTAAAGCATTGTTACCCTAAAAAAAAAAAAAAAAAAAAAAAAAAAAAAAAAAAATCCTGTTCACTTAAAGCATGTTATACAGCACATTGCTAGTGCTGTGTAATTTGGCCCCTTGTATAACCTAAAAAAACCTGGCTGATCCTGCCTGGTTCTGCCCTTCCCCAGTAAACTGACCACAGTTTATCATGGCTGCTGAGCCCTGACACTGTGGTCAGTTTACATGCCTCCGTCATCCGCAGCTCTCCTCTGTCCTCCTCTTCCCCCTCCCTTCCTGCCTGTCAGCTAGTGACAGTGCCACTCTACTCACCTTCCCTTCCTGCTGCTGAAATTACCTTAAAATTTTCATACAATTCTGTGTTTGATAAAGTAAGGTACCCAGCGTGTGTGCTTTAATAATAAAATGCCATTCTATACCTTATTTTAGAAAGCAAGAGGGTAATGGGATTTTAACCACTTGCCACCCAGGCAAATTCTGACTCTCCTACATGTAAAAATATTTTTTTTTGCTAGAAAATGACATAGAACCCCAAAACATTTTATAGTTTTTTTTTTAGCAAAGACTGTAGAGAATACAATGGCGGTTGTTACAACTTTTTATCTCACATGGTATTTGCACAGCAATTTTTCAAACACGTTTGGGGAAAAATTTTTTTTTTTTTTTTTTTAAGCAAAAAAAAAAAAAACAGTAAAGTTTTCCCAATTTTTTTGCATAATGTGAAAGATGAAGTTACACCAAGTAAATAAATACCCAACATGTCACACTTCAAAATTGCACACGCTTGTGGAATGGTGCCAAACTTGGGTACTTAAAAATCCCCATAGGCTCCACTTTAAATTTTTTTTACTGGTTACATGTTTTGAGTTACAGAGGAGGTCTAGGGCTAGAATTATTGCTCTCGCTCTGACGTTCGCGGCGATATCCCACATGTGTGGTTGAACATCATTTTCATATGTGGACGGGACTTGCGTATGCGTTCGCTTCTGCGTGCGAGCACACGGGGACGGGGCACTTTAAATTTTTTTTATTGTTAATTTTTTTTTTTTTTTTTTTTTTTTAGTTGACACTTTATAAAAAAAAAAAAATTTTTGGTCACTTTTATTCCTATTACAAGGATTGAATATGGCATGATCAGTCCTCTTTACAGTGAGATATGGGGTCAGTAAGACCCCACATCTCACCTCTAGGCTGGGAAGCCTGAAATCAAAAATAAAAAAACCCCACAATCTCGGCTTCCTAGCTGAGGCAGCGCCGTTTGTTTGAATGCAGAGGCCGGGCGTGAAGTCATAACATCGTGCCCAGCCTCTGAATGATCATAGACACTGTGGCGGACCAGACCAGACCAAATCTCTATGGTAAACATCTGGAGCCGGCGGATCCTGTCTCCGACTCACCGATGGAAGTGGCGAGTCGGTAGAAGCACCGGAGGGCGGCAGGAGGGGGGGAGTCCCCTCTTGCCGCCTGTAAGAACGATCAAGCGTTGGAACAGCCGATATGATCTTTCTTATGGTGTAGGGAATTGCCAGCTGAAAAAGCCGATATCTGAATGATGCCTGTAGCTGCAGGCATCATTCAGATATACCCACACAAAGTCAAGGACGTCATATAACGGCCGGCGGGCGGGAAGTGGTTAAATGACATGCATCCCGGAAATAAAAAGAAAGGGTTTTTTTGGGACTCTGGGTGAGGCACAAGACAAGTGGTAGGAGAAATCAGGTAAATTGTTCAATTGGAATAAAAACAAAGCTTACCTCATAGCATGTAATACATGATTGAACATGAGTATTTAAACACTTCCCTACCAGGCCAATTCTGACATTTCTCTCCTACATGTAAAAATCATCATTTTTTTTGCTAGAAAATTACATAGAACCCTCAAACATTATATATGTTTTTTTTAGCAAAGACCCTAGAGAATACAATGGCGGTAGTTGCAACTTTTTATCTCACACAGTATTTGCGCAGGAATTTTTCGAACGCGTTTTTTTTTGGGAAAAAAAAACAGCTTTGTGTTTAAAAAAAAATAAACAAAACAGTAAAGTTAGCCCAATGTTTTTGCATTTTGTGAAAGATGAAGTTACACCGAGTAAATAGATACCTAACATGTCACGCTTCAAAATTGCACACGCTCCTGGAATGGCGCCAATGTTTGGTACTTAAAAATCCCCATAGGCGACGCTTGAAATTTTTTTACTGGTTACATGTTTTGAGTTACAGAGGAGGTCTAGGGACAAAATGATTGCTCTTGCTCCAACGTTCGTGGCAATACCTCACATGTATGGTTTGAACACCGTTTTCATATGTGGGCGGGACTTACGTATGCGTTCGCTTCTGCGTGCGAGCACACGGGGACAGCGGCGCTTTAAAATTTTTAATTTTTTTTATTGTTAATTATATTTTATTTTTTTTATTTTGACACTTTTTTGAAAAAAAAAAAAAATTGATCACTTTTACTCCTCTTACAAGGAATGTAAACATCCCTTGTAATAGCAATATGACATGTCAGGTGCTCTTAATAGTGGGATATGGGGTCAATAAGACCCCATATCTTACCACTAGGCTGGGAAGCCTGAAATAAAAAAAAAAAAATAAAATGATCGCCGCTTCCCAGCCGAAGCGGCGCCGTTTTTTTTAATGGAAAGGCCGGGCGGATCATAGAGACTCCAGCGACCATCTGGTCCGCCGGAAATCTCTATGATCTACATCCGGCGCCAGGGGATCCGCTCTCCGCCTCACCGATCGTAACGGTGAGTCGGAGCAAGCACCGGAGGGCGGCGGGAGGGTGGAGACAGGGACATCCCCTCTCGCCTCCCATAGGAACGATCAAGCGGCGGAACGGCCGCTATGATCGTTTCTATGGTGTAGAGATTCGCCGGCTGAAACCGGCAATATCTGAATGATGTCTGTAACTACAGGCATCATTCAGATATACCCGCCCAAAGCCCAGGACGTCATATGACGGTGGGCGGGCGGGAAGTGGTTTCTATATACAAAACGATGACATACAAAAAAAAAGAATTCATATATGTATACATGCACGCATCTGAAATCGCATAGTGTCCCATGAAAGTAGCTGGTATAAAAAGCCAAATGCTTGTTTTGGTAATGAAATAAAAATGAGTTATAGAATACAGATGAATCACAGTTGAGGTCAAGCTATGTGTTGGGAACATGATGACTAAGAATAAGCTCGGGCGTGTTCACACACTCCACGTGCAGAGGCCGCCAGGAAGTCGTCACTGCGCTGATCGCAGCAGCCGCGCATCAGGAAAATGTCTCACTGCCTGTGATTAGCGCAGCACCGTGCCGACTTCCTGGCGGGCTCTGCACGTGTAGTGTGCGAACACGCCCGAGCCCATCCTTAATGATGAGATTAAATAGGCTCAACGCGCTTCGTGGCCAGTTGCCACTCATCAGGGGAAAACGCATAGTACATCTGAAAAAAATGAAAAAAGGTACCGAATAGGATCTGGCGTTTTGCCCAGAAAAAAAAAGAAAGGGACAAGGGGAAACAAGATGTGTATATCCCTGGAAAATGTATGTATAAATTGTTCTAAATAAGCAGTGTCGCAAGTCAAGATCTGCAAAGCAAGTCTATCCTGAGAGCTGAGGGAAAGAAGCCCACTCCAAAACGTAATGGGCAAGGGTGAAAAAGATCCAAATAGGTCTGTAGAGTAAATAATCTAGGACCAATGTATGTGAACGGTACCAGCATATACATACTCATGGACTATAAACCAACACCCATTAATGCCAGGAGAAAAGAAAAAAAAAAAAAAAAAGTGAAAAGTGTGGTGGATACAAAGTGAAGGGAATCATATACCACGAAAAGAAAAGAAAAAGGTGAAAATCAGATAAAAATCATGCGATTCCCCAAACGGCACAGGGTGAGAAAAGATGAAAAAGTGTGCAGTCTGGGTGATAGACGAAATCACAGGGATAGTTACCTGGTGACATTGCACAGAGACATGCTCCAAAATATGGTGTGCATGTGTGAGGAGAAAAGCCAGAGTGTGAACAAGATTCCCAGTGAAAGGATAAGTAATGCCCGACATACCCCGGGCTCCTCCAAGCGTCACATTAAGCATGAAGAATCGAGGAGAGACGGGCCTCGCCACAGTGGCAAAACCATTCGCTGATGGCATCCAACCGCTCCCCTCGTGTACCAGCTAGATGGTCTCCTCACACATTCACACCACATTTTGGAGCATATCTCTGTGAAATGTCACCAGGTAACTATCCCTGTGATTTCCTCTTTATCACCCAGAGCACACACTTTTGTTTTTCCTCACCATTTCCCCCTTTGGGGAATTGCATAATTTTCAAGCGATTTTTCACTTTTATTTTTTTTTTCTCTTTGTGGTATAAGATTCCCTTCACTTTGTATCCACCATGCTTTTCACTTTTTCAGGCAATAATGGGTGTTGGTTTATAGTCCATGAATATGTATATACTGGTACTATTTACATACATAGTCAGGTTAAAAAAAAGACACAAGTATTTCTAGTTCAACCAAAAAAAAAAAAAAAAAAACACACCATACAATCCCATATACACAATGTGTCATCCACAGTTGATCCAGAGAAAGGCAAAAACCCCAGCAGAGCATGCTCCAATTTGCTACAGCAGGGGAAAAAAATTCCTTCCTGATCCTCCGAGAGGCAATTGGATTTTTCCTGGATCAACTTTACCTATAAAATGTTAGCATCCATTTATATTGTGTATGAAAGAATCCATGCCATTTTTAAAGCAATCTACTGAGCTGGACAGAACCACTTCTGGAGAGAGTCTATTCCACATTTTCACAGCTCCTTATTTGGAGATAAAATCTATTTTCCTCTAGCCATAAAGAGTGCCCCCTTGTCCTCTGTGACAACCTTAAAGTGAATAACTCAACACCAAGTTCACTACATGGACCACTTGTATTTGTACGTTAATCATATCCCCCCCTTAAACTCCTCCTCTGAATACATTCAGTTAATCGTTCCTCATAGCTGAGCTCCTCCATGCCTCTTATCAGTTTGGTCCTGGTTTGGCCACGTATTATTGGTCCTATATCATTTACTCTACAGACACATTTGGATTTTTTTTCACCCTCGCCTGTTATGTTTGGAGGGTGATCCTGGGGTGTGTCGGTGCGCTCACTTTTTCCTTGTGTTCATTCCCTCAGCTCCTGGGACAGACTTGCTTCGCAGATCCTAACTCGCAACACCGCTTACTTAGAACAATTTATACGTGTCTTGTGCCTCACTCAAAGTCCCCAAAAAAATTTCTTTTAATACCTTATTTTATAGCACCCCCTGACGCTCACGTGACTGGTCGCTTCTCTACTCTTCCCTCCCGCCCCCTGCAGCTGTCACATGGAGAGAGGCGGTTGGTCACGTGAGCGCCGAACGCTATAAATTAAGGTATAGAACGGCATTTTATTTATAAAACACAGACACTGGGCACCTTACTTTATCAGAGGATTGTGTGAAAATAGCAGAATGGCTAAACAACCACTTTAATTAAGTCTGGAATTCTGAAAGAAAAACGGTTAAATGAAAAGCAAGGAAGCAAGGGAAAGTACAAAGAGGATTACAATCACTTCAATCTGATTTGCTCTCAAAAGCAGGCACATCCTACACATTAAATTTAAAATTAAAAAAATTAAACATAGATGTCAAAAGAAAGTTCATCGCAAAATTGGTTAAATCTTTTCATGTGTGCCTTGAAAATTTTTGACATTTTTGGTGCGCCACAAGACAAAAAAAGTTTGAGAAACACAGAGCAGATACCTGAGATTAAGGAAGGTCAAGGCTTGCAGGTTAAGAGTAGCTTCTGGCACATAGCGGATACAGTTCTGGTAAAGATTTAGGCTTTCCAGGGAAACATAATGGCAGATCTCAGCAGGAATCTCCGACAGCCTGTTCCGAGACAGATCTTAAAAAAAAAAAAAAAAAAAGAAAAGATATTTAAAAAGAAATTATTACTTGTTTTACATGTCTCAAAGTAAACAGTTAGCAGTTACAACATATACTCCAACTTCCTTGTGTGCCAAGTGTCAAGCATAGTCAGAAACCAGATTGTTTATGAGGAAACCTTTTTTTTTCCCCAGATGCTAGGCTTGGGAAAATCTGTCACAAATCTTGAGAATTATACCTGAACCTATAAAGAAAAATAGGATTTTTGTACTCATGGTAAAATTCCCTTTTTTTTGAGTCCATTGAGGGATGCAGGAAGCCTTTACATTTTGGGAGGTTAAAAAGCAATGTACCTGAAAGATGGGGACACAGCAGTCAAGAGCTAACAGGTCCAAAGAAAAAAAACAGTATGACGTGGACTGCCTGCAGCTCAAAGAGGCCTGAAGGAACTTACCTGGCATCAAATGAGGTTCAAAACATCCACCTGATAGAACTTCAATACAGTGTGTGAACTGAAGACTAGGTAGAAGCCTTGTAAATCTGATACAAAGTTGCCCTGCTGCCAAAAAGCCCAAGAAGCACACACAGGCCTAGAAGAATGCACCTGGACAGCAAAGGGTGGAAACTTGATCCTTGAGAACATAAGCTTGAATGATGGGCAAGTGAGGAGGGAGTGTGGGACACACACACAGAGGCGGTTTGGGAGCAAGCCTGCACGAGTGCCCACATAGCAAACGGCATGCTGTGGTTGGCACTCAGGGGGGCTTGGGGCTGCTCTGTGCAGAAAAATGGAAAGTTTGCAATAATTTTATTAGTCCTGAGAGCCAAGCGCTGCCCCAAACCAAGCTGCAGGAAGAAGAGGATTCGCCCAACAGAGAAACTTCGAGGCTGATAGCCCAGAGACTAAATCCACATCTAATGATACACCTTGCAGAAAGTAGCCTTCCTAGATATTAGATCATAGGAATCACGGATTCAGAGATGTCCCATCAATACATACAATATCCACCGCCTGCCTGGAGAAAAAAAGAGAATCACCAGGGCGTACTAATCCCACAGAGCATCTATTGCTTCCGCTAGAGAATCCCTGGAAATCCCTGGAAACAAACCTGTCTAGTTTGCTGTTGAACCTTGAAATCTAAGAGGTGAAGATCCAACACCCCACCAGTAACAGGTCCTGAAAAACCTCTGGGTGTAGTGACCACTCTCCTGGGTCCAGATGCTGCTGACTGAGTTAACATATCTGCCAGTTGTCTAACCCTGGGATGTACAGGACAAATAAGGCTGCAATGTGACGTTCTGCCCAGAACAGGATCTTATCTACCCTTCTTGCCTCTGCCAGATTTCTGGTTCCACCCTGATGATTGAGTGATGGGGGGTGCAGCAAAGGGGAGTATAAGTGAGTCCGTAGCCCTGTCACTTTACCCATTCGGTCTCTTACTAGTTACATAACTCCAAACGTAGGAGCTACAGAATCCATTGGCGGCCCATCCATAAAGGGCACCAGACGCATGGATTTCAATAGGGTTTTTTTTTTTTTTTTTTTTTTTTTAAGCACACGATTAGAGCCTAAGGCTCTAATTGGCTTAAAAAAGGGTGGGTTCGGGGCACAGAGCACTGCGCCCAGAGCCCACCCACTTGTATGACAACAGCTAATTCAAATTTGCTATTTTCTACCTTAGTCTCCTCCCAGCCAATCAGCAAGCAGGTGTACAAGCCAGATTGACCGAGAGGAGAAGCGATGGTATTGGGTGCTGAGGAAGAGACACAGGGTGAAGCCGCCGAGGAAGTCTGTTTGCGGCGCACACCTCCAAAAAAATGGAGCACCAGCTGCCACTGCCATCTACTCTAGGTTATAGAAAAGTGGAGAGAAGAGGGTATTGTAATTCTGTTCAAGGGTGATAAAGATGCTCCTCCACAAAGAGGACATAAATACTGATGTAAATGTACAATGTATATGTAAAGCGCTGCGTAAATTGACAACACTATATAAGTAACTGAAATAAAATAAATACAAGGAATCTTAATTACAGGATCCCCAAGTAAAAAATGGAAAATGCCTGAAAGAAAACCAATGCAGTTACCACATAAGGGCTGATAAACACAATACATTTTTGTTTTGGGTTTTGATATATTTATTTTGGTTCTTCTATTTTTTTCTGATTTTGTTTTTTTTTTTTTTTTTTTTTTTTTAAACTACAAGATAATTAAAGAAAAAAAAAAAAAAAAAAGACATTTTATATTACAAAACGGCACAGTATCTTTTCCCCTTTGAATGTAGCGAAGGGATTAAGGCCTAATTGTATTTTTTTTTTTAACCCGCACAATGGACAGTACTTACATTCAATGAGAACTGTCCCTTGTGCTGGTGGTTGCTGTCTTGAAATCTGAAGTCCTCTGCTCCAAACTCCCACCCCCATACCCCAGCTGTGGTAATTTTCCGGTGCTGCGGGGGTTAATACAGATAATGATTTTCATTCATTCCTCCAACCATGCACTTTTCACTGATGGAAACTATAGTACAGATTCTATGAATGCAGGGGGATAGTGGAAAGGACAGGCGTAGTCGGCACTATTGCCTAAGACGGGTCCACAGCACAAGATTACCACTGTAGGAGTACTAGGAAGGTGATTTCAACTAAGACAGCACTCTCCAGCACGAGTGATGTTTCTCAGGAAATAAAGAACCCTAGGAAACACTCTGGGCTTCTTGGAGGGAATAATGCTACAAATACAGTACAGGAAGATGGCTGCTAGCCAATACCCACAGATCTTAATTTACAGTGTGGTTTGGTTACATCACCATGTAAAGAGATAATCTCTCCCCCCCCCCCACCCCACCCAAAAAAAAAAAAAAAAAAAAAAAAATCGCCTCCTCCTGAAGCAATTTATATACCACAAATAAATGTAGTTCTGTAAATAAATTCCCTTTTCTTAAAGCTGAAACTCAAGTCAAAGAATTAAATTTTTTTTAGAACCTTTGTTCATTTGTTTTTAAAAGAGGAAGTAAATCCTGAAGGGTTATAACCCTCCCTTGTTCTATCCAAAATGAAAAAAAAAATTCCATTCCAAACAGGAAGGGAGAAGAAATCCCTACAAATTAAGGGAATTCCTTGGGGACCCCCAGGTACCCAGAATTAGTGTCCCCATTGAAAGATTTGGGATTTTCTTTTACTTTCAATGATAATGGTAAACAGGACAAATAGAGAGGGTGAATCTCCTTAATGGGGGCACAGAACGCAATAAAAACCGACAAGCATTTTAATCCCTCTCCACTCTTTCCAAAAGTAAAAAAAAAAAAAAATTTTGCCTATAGTTATACAGTTGTGTGAAAAAGTATTTGTCCCCTTCCTGATTTTTTATTTTTTTGCATATTTCTCACACTTAAATGATTCAGATCAAACAAATTAATAATACACAAAAGATAACCCGCGTAAATCCAAGATGCCGTTTTAAAATTTTATTAAGGGAAAAAAGCTGTTCAAACCTGCCTGGCCCTATGTGAAAAAGTAATTGCCCCCTCCCATGCTGAATCATGAATGAGCTGTGATTAATCACAATTTTTTAGAAAGCCGAGTTAAATTTCACTTGCCACACCCAGGCCCGATTACTGCCAGACCTGTTAAATCAAGAAATCACATAAATAGAAGCGGTCTGACAAAGTGAAGCAGATCACAAAAAGCCACACATCATGCCACAATCTAAAAAAATATAAGAACAGATTAGAAACAAAGTAATGGACATGTATCGGTCTAGGAAGGGTTTCCAAGCCATTTCTAAGGCTTTGGAACTCCAGTGAACCACGGGGAGAGCAATTATCCACAAATGGAGATAACTTGGAACAGTGGTGAACCTTCCCAGGAGTGGCCGGCCTACAAAAATGACTCCAAGAGCATGACGACGACTCATCCAGGAGATCATAAAACAACCAAGAACAATATCTAAAGAACTGCAGGCCTCACTTGCCTCAGGTAAGATCAGCGTTCATGATTCAACAATAAGAAAGACTTTGCAAAAATGGCACTACAAGAGTGAGTTTTTTTTTTTTACATTTTCCAGGAATTGGGCTTCAAAGTGCATTTTTCACCCTTTATCCAATAAGCATGCCCCTTATTGCCTTGTATCTTGTCTCTTCCCAGTTCTGCAACCAAGCATCAGCAATTTCTCCAGATGGAAAATGGCTCCTGGTGACATATCTTCAATGCACTATACAAAAAGGAGAGTGGTAAGGTCTTAAGCTGGTTATACACTAGAAGAATTTAGTTTGAAATTTTACGATTTAAGAACTGTTGATTTTCTAAATGTTAGTGGGGTCAACTACACCTTCAACTGACTGTGTAGACATTTACCAGTAAGCAAGACACATACCCACCACAAATGAGCACTCCCATGATGCAGCACACGTGTACAGATACTCTTCCCGGTGCAAGGGAAATCAAATTAAATCAAAACTTTATTAAAAAAAATAGGGAATTATCTGTATACATTTTACAGCAGGTTTTAGGATCATAGGGAAAGGTAGAGACTCCGAAGTGGGCAGGGTTCTGTTGTTCAGTGCCTGTCATCCACCAACCAACAAGAATTACTGCAGGATTACGCTTCCCATTGCTTAACCTGCATATCAAGTCAAAGAACTTACAAATAATTCAGGTTTCACTGAACTTTGCTCCTGTACACACATTATTTTTTTTTTTTTAGTTTAGCCACAATATGATATAAATCTCAAAAGCATCTCAAAGACCTCAGAGTAAGCTTTCTTTCCTATCCAAAACACTCAAGCATGTACTACAGAAGCTACAGGAAGTCCCCGACGTTGAAGTTGTTCGTAAGTTGGAACACTGCATTGGTAAGGGTAACTTCCGGTCGGAACACTGCATTGGTAAGGGTAACTTCAGGTCGGAACACTGCATTCGTACGTGAAACGTCCGCCTGTGCATGGATGTGGGATGTCCTGGGTGCTTGTTATGTTATCTGGGGCTCTTCTGGCCATGCAGTACGTGTAGTACTGCAGTATGGGATGTGTCTGGAGGTATCCAGGACCAGCGTGGAGCACAAGTGGCCAGCATTTGAGGCAATTCGTAAGTAGGAGTCATAACTCGGGGACTGCCTGTACCTGGCTTGGGAGAAAAATAGTAAAGCAGCTCCATGACCTCCATGATTCTAAAATCTATGCAGTTACAAGAGGAGCAACAGCATCTGTGATTTATATTTAGCTTTTCTTAGCACGGAAACAGACTGTGCCAAATACTGCAAACACTTCCCAGCATTCTCTGCGACAGCCTTCATCTACAGATCAAACAAATAAGACGAAGATGATAGAACAGGCACGCCACTTAAAACACATAGGACTTGATTTTAAGGTTTGCCAGATATTTAAAGTCATAAGGCTGGTGCATGCTCATATGCATGAAAGCAAACTCAGCAGTTACTTTAAGAAAAAAAACACAAATACAGTGTACAAAGCTTGTCGATGAGTAATGCCAGCACACAGTGCACTACAAAAATAGCTGGGAATGACATGAGGCAAGAAATATGTGAATGTGACAAAGCGAATACCGCGAGAATCTCTCATAGGCACTAGCACTACAGGTTTTATAAACATCTTATGTACACTGCAATTAGAAACTCTATAAGGCAGGCCATACACGGTGTGAATGAAATTTGCACGATTCCCCCACCAACACAGTATTAATGGGGGAATCCTTCCTGCTGAGACCTTATTCTCCCAGAGGGAGGGCAGGGGAAGTCGTCCCAGCTGGGAGAAGACCGTGATCATTGCTATAGCAGCCACTAGCGATAATCGCAAGTAAATCCGGCAGGCTGGTGGTACCAAAGTTGATCGATTACTTGGTACATTCAGCCTGCTCACACACCGTTTGAATCTCAACCGGTTCCTGCTCAATAGAATGGCCGGCCTAAGGAACAAAAAGGCAGAATTTTTTTCTCTATTCTATTAAATAGAAATCTTTTTAGATTAACAACTAGAGGGAGCTCTCAACGGATTGGTGTCATTACTCTGTCTCTAATTTGAGAAAAAATATCAACCATTTAGGAACTATATCATGTTCACTTGATTTTTATTCTGGGAGGAACAGTAAAGCAGAAATACTGTGCAGGAAGCAAAGGCTGTATATGTACATTTCTATGCTAAAAATGCATATGAAAAATTAGCAAAACATTGCCAATTACCTAAACAAGTATAAACACACATTTACGTATTTTCTTGCCTTTTTATAGAGATGCACTGAATTTTCGGCTGCCAATAATTTAAAATAGGGTTATCAGCATTTGGCCCATAGCAAAAGAGGTGATGATAATGGCGCCGAAAATGCATGCGATTTTACAGTGCTTAAGGTGTGTTTTTCATAGGTTGTGCAACTCAAAGACGGCATCAAAAAGATAACACGGATGTGTTCTTGCTGCATTTCCAATAGGGAGGTGCGTTTTTTAACTCATCAAAAATGCTTCACGCAGGATTTTTACCATAACAGACGTGCAATGGACCAGTTTGAAGACCTACATCAGATTTAAAGGGATGTATTTTGCTTGAGCTTTTCTTGCGCTAAAAGGTGCCAACAATAAATTCCTATTCATTTAAATTCATAATATTAATTAAAAAGTCAAATTTAAAGAGAAAAAAAAAATTACACTAGAAAAATACACTATAAGGCTGGCCATACATGGGTCGAATTCCAAAATAATTTTCTTTTGAGAATCTTACCTAAGAATTTTTGTTTGAATTTTGCACCATCAGTGGGCAGCAGCAAAAGGCAATTTTCGTGCAGCCATCGAATTTGAGCGATTTGGCATATTGGAAATTTTTTGAAAAGTTAACAATTTTCTAATTAGTGACATTTTTTAAGCAAATATTTTAAAAAAAGGTATGTAAAGTAGATAACAGTTTATTAGTTACAAAAAATAATCAAGTGAATCACATAGTTATAAAGTTAAAAACAAGGAATGCATTTCCATAAATATAGAAGTTGATACCAATACATGTGCACCCGACGCGTTTCGGAGTTACTTATGCCTCCTTCTTCAGGGGTGATTGTAGGGTTTGCAACAAGAATTTTCTATATGGGAAATAATATGTATAACATAGACATGATGAGTGCACAATAAAGGAACGTAAATACAAAATCTATAGTTGTATAAGTCTGTATACATACACATTCATTTCTCTGTTTACACTTACATTGGTATCTACGGATATAGGTTGTGCATTCCAGGACGAATTAAAAGAAACATAGATATGTTGACGTACTGCCCATCGGACACGCTCCCTGGTCGTGGTGTGTAGAACTTTAGTGAAGTATAACAGGAGTATTCACATAGCCACTGTCAAGGTGGAAGTAGAGACGTATAAATATATAGGGTGGTTTTATTCTTCCTTCCAGTAGGAAGAAAGGCCCAAGGTTAGCGGGCATATGACAGTTTAGATCTGAGGTCACACTGGGGCCAAATGTGTATCCTGTAAATCATGAAGATATATATATATGTAAGGATGTGCATACATATGAATAATTAAAGTAGTACATGGAGAATCCAAAAGCTGTATCCTACCTGGTCCGCCTACAATAATGGGGGGCAGGTTATTGATTTCTGGACTATATGCATATAACCTGATATCATTCTATCTGTATAACTTGCCCTCGAATTGTACTTTTAATATCTGTACATAATTACTACTTTGTCATGTTTGAAATGTTTTCCTCCATCGGGTTTCACTCCCAACCCGTATCGCACTGCCTATCGGCCCTGCTTCCCTGTGATAGCAAAAGATGTGATACTATTTTTCCCCTGTTCAGTTGCATTAATTTATGCTTTGACTTATTACTTATTAGCTTCACATTATGATCTGTGATCCGCCCGGCACGAAAAGAGCCGCCTGAGCGAAGTTTGGACTCATGGTGGCGCTGTGTGAGGTACAGAATCATCTGTCCTCCATCTTGCGACCCCAACGGACATGCGCAGTCCGGTGGGGAAGCCAGACGTGCCGGCGGGTGCAGTGGGCGTGGCCACGCCTCACGACGTCTGCGTCCGCATGCGCTGTGGATGCCTGGCGGCGCGCGCTCCACCCGGGGGGCCAGTCCTAGTGTATCCGTCCCTCCCTCACCACAATCAGCTGTTGTATCTCCTCCATCAACAGCTGATAGGTGGGGAGGGCTTTATATATTCGGCTCCAGCCCACACCAGGCGTCATCTGCTGCAGACAGGACGCTCTTGGTGCGAGGTGCTGTGACACTTGGTTAGTAACTTATCCCCTACCTATTGACATGGATCCCTATGTTGAAGTCACTGGTTGTAAACCCTGTCTGTTGCCTATCATACTATATTTGCTTCACCTGCTATCTACTATGTTCTGGGGCTTTCCCTTCTCTTATGATATGCTTGGTGATCCATCCTTCCTCATTGAAATTACTAGTCATTTATGCTATCTGGATGTCATACATCTTTCTTTTCTGCTTTCTCACCCACTATATTTTCTCTCTCTCTTTTTCCCTTTCCCCTCCCTCCTCTTGCTCTCCTCCCCCCTCTCTCTTCTTTCCCCTCCCCCTCCTTTCCGAACTGCCCCCCCCCCCTCCCCCTCTTCTACTTTCTGTTCCTTGCCTTCCTTCCTTTTCCTTTCCTTTCTCTTCCTCCCCCTCCCCCTCCTCTTTCCTCCCCCCCCCCCCTTTTCTCTTCCCCCCCCCTTCCCCTTCCCCCCGCCCCCCCCCCCCCCTTTTCTCTTCCCCCCCTTCCCCCCTCCCCCCCTCCCTCTCACCAACCAGGGTTTTAATATACTTCCCATTTCTATGTTGATTCTCCAGCTTTCTGAACTACATCTGATCCATATTTACCACCAGCTACTGCCCCCCATTATTGTAGGCGGACCAGGTAGGATACAGCTTTTGGATTCTCCATGTACTACTTTAATTATTCATATGTATGCACATCCTTACATATATATATATCTTCATGATTTACAGGATACACATTTGGCCCCAGTGTGACCTCAGATCTAAACTGTCATATGCCCGCTAACCTTGGGCCTTTCTTCCTACTGGAAGGAAGAATAAAACCACCCTATATATTTATACGTCTCTACTTCCACCTTGACAGTGGCTATGTGAATACTCCTGTTATACTTCACTAAAGTTCTACACACCACGACCAGGGAGCGTGTCCGATGGGCAGTACGTCAACATATCTATGTTTCTTTTAATTCGTCCTGGAATGCACAACCTATATCCGTAGATACCAATGTAAGTGTAAACAGAGAAATGAATGTGTATGTATACAGACTTATACAACTATAGATTTTGTATTTACGTTCCTTTATTGTGCACTCATCATGTCTATGTTATACATATTATTTCCCATATAGAAAATTCTTGTTGCAAACCCTACAATCACCCCTGAAGAAGGAGGCATAAGTAACTCCGAAACGCGTCGGGTGCACATGTATTGGTATCAACTTCTATATTTATGGAAATGCATTCCTTGTTTTTAACTTTATAACTATGTGATTCACTTGATTATTTTTTGTAACTAATAAACTGTTATCTACTTTACATACCTTTTTTTAAAATATTTGCTTAAAAAATGTGCCTTTAAAGTCCGCTAGGGGAACTTCTTTTGCTCTAAACTCGAATTTAGGATGTGGCACAACAAGTAGATAATTGATCGATCAAATATTTTGTTTTCTAATTAGTGATGGGAGAATCGTGTGAGAAATATAATCATGCAAAAAAGAAATGCACACGAGCACAAGAAAAGAAAATTTCCCAGAAAGAAAAGATTCCCAAGCCATGAACATTCTTTTCTGTAGCAACATGAGGTAAAATTGAAGGCTTGGTTGGTCAAATTTCTAAATCAATGGTGGCACAATCGGATCACAAAATGCAGAAATGCTCTGATTTTCAAAAGAAATTAGTTTGTAATTCAACCCATGTATGGCCTGCATTAGCCTGGCTGGATTTAAGATCATAACCCTGGAGCGCACTAAAATCATGGGACATAAAAGAAGTCTATGGCAAAACTCAGCTAACCCACACGAAAACCACAGGAGAAGTAAACTGGATCAGTGTGAAATGGGTCCAAGTTTCCGGGTATCTCAATTTCTATGAATCTTCCCGGACAGCAAGGATTAGCCCTCATGGTCTGCCGTAAAACAATTAGGGAAAACAGAGTTAGTTATCTAATAACTCAATTTCCATGATGCTTTAAGGACAGCACATGAGAGGTGATCCCTGCTGTCCTAGAAAATGATTTGGGAAAGATAAAATAGTCAGCACATGGTACATCTTTATAGATAGGGGGAAGAAAGGGGAGACCAAGATGACAGAGGAATATTAAAGTAGAACTGGAGGCAAAACCTTTTCTTCATTTGACAGAGCAAGAGAGGGTTATAACCCCCATCAGATTTTTTTTTTTCCCGCCATCTGTGTCCCATTACGGAGATTTTGTTCTATAGCCAAAAAGGAAGCGAGAGGAAATCCCTGAAAATTAAGGGAATTCCTTGGGGACTCCCCAGGTCACTTCTTGATCTATAGCCAAAAAGGAAGTGAGAGGAAATCCCTGAAAATTAAGGGAATTCCTTGGGGACTCCCCAGGTCACTTCTTGATCTATAGCCAAAAAGGAAGTGACTGACTATCAATGATGATGATAAACAGTAAAAATAGAGAGGGTGAATGTCCCCAACGGGGGCAGAGGCAGCAATAAACACCTGACAGGTGTTCTAATCCCTCTCCACTCTATCCAAAACTAACAAAAAAAAAAAGTTTTGCCTTTAGTTATACTTTAACCACTTCTGCCCCAGAAGATTTGGCTGCTCAATGACCAGGCCATTTTATGCGATACGACACTGTTTTAACGAAAAATTGCGAGGTTGTGCGACACTGTATCCAAACAAAATTGACGTCCTTTCCCCCCCCCCCCCACAGAGATTTCTTTTGGTGGTATTTGATCACCTCTTTATTTTTTGCGCTATAAACAAAAGAGCGACAATTTTGAAAAAAAAAAAAAAAAAAAAAAAAAAAAAAGTTTCCTCAGTTTAGGCCGATATGTATTCATCTACATATTTTTGGTTAAAAAAAAAACCCCCAAAAAACGCAATAAGCGTATATTGATTGGTTTGCGCAAAAGTTATAGCATCTACAAAGTATGGGATAGATTTATGGCATTTTTATTAATTTTTTTTTTTTTACTAGTAATGGCGGTGATCTGCGATTTTCATCGGGACTGTTATATTGCAGCGGACAAATTGGACACCGACACATTTTTGGGACTATTGACAATTATACAGCGATCAGTGCTCGGCGGTTATCGCACCAGCCGGGCACTCGCATCGGCTCAGGGCACACGCTTCAGGCGCGCGCCTCCTACAGCGTCTTAAAAGGGCCAACGTACAGCTACAATGGCTCACCCAGGGGAGCCATTCTGCCCCAGTATAACTGTGGTGGCTGGTCAGGAACCGGTTAACTTCCTATCTGTAGGATGTCATATGACATCCTTGGGTTGAAGCGGTGATATCTGAATGATGCCTGCAGCTACAGGCATCATTCAGATCTTTTTCAACTTGCAATTACCTGTAATTTAAAAGCCATCCTACAGATCCGGCGGCGGCACAGGATTACCATAGAGCTGGCTGTGGACTGGATGGTCCCCGGCCATCTCTATGACACTGGGAGGCTGGAAGAAATCATGACGTTACTTCCAGCACTGGCAGTTGTAAACACCGCCAGATTTTTTTTTCCTGGAAAGCAGAGATCGATTTTTTTTGATCTCATGCTTTTTAGGGTAGAGAAGATATCTGGGGTCTCATTGACCCTAGATGTCTCCATAAAGAGGATCTGTCATGCCTTATTCCTATTACAAGGGATGTTTACATTTCTTGTAATCGTAAAAAAAAAAAAAAAGTGATCAAACAAAAAATAAATAAAATTAAGGCCTCATTCACAGGAGGCGGAGTCCGCCAGCTCAGCAGATCTCTCCGTTGATCTCCGCTGAGCCAGCGGATGACAGGTCCGTCTCTGCTCAGATTGGATTGAATGTCAGCGGACATGGTCACCGCTGACATCCGTCGCTCCATAGACCTGCATGAAGCGTCCGTTCAGGTCCGCCTAAAAAAATTGTCAGGAGAACCTGAACGGTCCATCCGTGTGAAAGGGGCCATAAACAAGGGACAGTGTGTAAAAGTAAAATAAAAAAATATTTTTTTTTTTATAGCGCCCCCGCCCCCTTGTGCTCGCACGCAGAAGCAAACGCATACATAGGTTGCAACCGAATATGTAAACGGCCTTCGCACCACACATGTGAAGTTTCACTGCGAATGTTAGAGTGAGAGCAATAATTCTAGCACAAGACCCTCGTAAAGCCTTGTACACATGATCGGATTTAATGCAGACAAAATGTCAGACTTTTGTCCGAAGGGCGTTGGCCATGAACTTGTCTTGCATACAAACGGCACACAATTGTCGGCCAACACGAATGTAGTGACGTACTACATGGCTTTTCAGCTATTTAGCACCACCCTTTGGGCACCTTCTGCTAATGTTGTGCTTGGTGAGCATTGGTTCCGAGCAATCGCATTTGTACTTTGGACTTTTGTCTGACGGACATGTGTACACACGATCAGAAAACCTGACAGACCGTCGTTCACGGAAAATTTATAAGCCTGCCATCCATGGAGATTTTTTTAGGTACCGTAGTTTGTCGCCATTTCACGAGTGTGCCTAATGTCAAAGCATGACATGTTAGGTATCTATTTATTCAGTGTAACATCATCTTTCACATTATACAAAGCAATTAATATGGTTTCATTTTTTTTTTTTAATTCATGAAAGTACCGTTTTTCCCAAAAAATTGCATTTGAAAGACTGCTGCGCAAATACCTTGTAACACAAAATATAGCAATAATCGCCATTTAAAATAAATATACAGTCCCTGACAAAAGTCTTGTCGCTTCTCTATTTTGTAGAAACTCCTGCTATTAACCTGACTTTTAATTAATCAATTGGTGTTAGAAATAGCTCATATGAAAAGCTAAAGCCCTCCCAAATGATGTTTAATGCACTGAAATAAATTAGTTTCACTGAAAAAAAGATTTATCATTTAATCAAGACAGACAGGTCAAATTTTGGCAAGACAAAAGTTTTGTCGCCTATACAGAAATTTAACAACTTTACTGAAAATCCAAAAATATGTCAGCAAATTAAGTAGTGCTGCTGTGAGATCCAAAATGTAATATCTTGTATGACTTCCATGGGCTTGAAGGAAAGCATCCATGCTGTTTGGCAAGGATTCATACAATTTATTGATGAAGTCATCAGGAATAGAAAAGAAAACAGTCTTGCATGCCTCCCAGAGTTCATCAATATTCTTTGGTTTCGTCTTCCATGCTTCATCTTTCATCCTACACCACATATGCTCAATGATGTTCATGTCTGGTGACTGGGCTGGCCAATCCTGGAGCATCTTGATCTTCTTTGTCTTAAAGAACTTTGATGTGGAGATGGAAGTATGCGATGGAGCACCATCCTACTGCAAAATTTGGCCTTTTTTATGGTTGGGAATATAAGAGGTAGCTAAGATTTCTTGGTATTTTAGACTATTGATGTTGCCTTCCACCCTGCAGATCCCTTGCACACCCCCATACTGGATGGAACCCCAGACCATGATTTTGCCTCCACCAAACTTCACTGTTTTCTGGGTAAATCTCGGCTCCATGCGGGTTCTAGTAGGTCTCCTGCAATATTTGCGGCGACTGTGGTGAAATTCAACAGAAGATTCATCTGAAAAATCCACCTTCTGCCACTTTTCCAGAGTCCATCCTATTAGCAGGCTGTGGCCCTTGGCAAATGCCACACGTTTTTTCAATTGTCTTTTGTTTAGTGCTTGCTTATGGGCACTGATTCGACCATGGAGGCCATTTCGAGACAGAATCCGACAAACTGTTCTGGTTGACACAGGGACTTCAGGTGAACAGGTCTCGTGGAGCTCTGCTGCAGTGGAAAATGGGCTGGCCTTGGATTTTCGAGCCAACAAACGGTCCTATCGAGCAGTTGTCTTGCGGGATCGGCCTGACCTGGCCTTGTCCAAAACGTCTCCAGTCTCTTCAAATCTTTTTTTTATCCTCTGAACTTGACGCTGAGACACATTGAAGGTGTCTGCCACATCAACAGTGGATCTGGTCTTCAGCCTCCTGATAATCAACACTTTAGTCTCTGGGTGAATCTTAGGCATGTTTGCAGAGGTCTAGTTGCAGTTGAGAAGGTCTAGTGTACTGGTGTTCTTTTTATACACACCCGAGACCTAAATGATCCATTATTAGTCACAGGTGAAGCTCAAATAACAAGGCGAAAACACTTATGTCTTGGCAAAAATTAACTCAATGGGCTTTACCAAGCTGTGAATATTAAAATACTTTGTCAGTTTTGTTTTGCACTGAAACATTATTACAAAAGCTGTTTGGATTAAAATGACCCATTTCTTGTAACAAAATCTTGATTAGAAATATATTTTAGCGGCACTTCAGGTCAATTTGTACACAAGCGACAAGACTTTTGTCAGGGACTGTGTGTGTGTGTATGTATATATATATATATATATATATATATATATATATAATGTTTGGGAGTTCTGAGTCATTTTCTAGCAATAAAATTATGATTTTTTACACGTAGGAGAGGAATGCCATAGTTGGCCTGGTATGGAAGTGGTTAATTGTGGCTGGATGGTGGGGGGAGGCTTGGAGTGGATGAGGGGGGGGTTGCAAAGCAAGAAATGTGTGATGCTGAGGGGTAGATTGCAGAAAGGAGCCGCAGCTGATCGTGTTCATCATGGACTGGAATAAGACCAGAATAGCAGGAAAGGGAGCTTATTGTTGACAGGTGTGAAAGTCTTGTATGAACTACCAGTTCATAACCTTTCTTCTGAAATGCAAAATTACGGTGCAGCTGTTTCCACCTGCAATAAAACAAACTTTGAAAGCAACAAAAATATATAATGTTCATGCTGTAAATATACACAAATCAGTGCCAGTATACAGCAGATACACAGTAAAGACCAATAGGATTCAGCACAAGATGTGATCCTCAGTTGAAAGTTACTCAGTTGTTTTTCTGGTAACGTTACACAGACTGCCTGGCAAAAAGCCAACTCCATTCTGCAGTTATGTAAAAAGCATCTTATTCCTTTCTCAACAAGCAGTTGTCCAGGCCTTGTTGAAGCAGCACAATGGTCTGTTTCAGATGAAGTCATAGTGTGGAGGATAGCCTAGAGGAATTATTAGAAGAACATTGAACTTTTCATGGACATCTTCCGCCTTCTCAGTAAACCATATTCTGCTGCACAGCAGTCCTTAAGACGTTGTAAAGGCAATCTTTATGTGGACTGACAAAGACTAGCTTCTTCTTCTTAAAAAACGTTGTTAACAGTTATATGAAATATGAAGCAGTCGGCAAAAGTACAACACATTTATAAATCAAGGCCAAATCCTTATGTTTGAACTTTAATGTATTACAATATGGTGTAGCACTAGGGGTACAAAACACAATTAACAACCCTACCCTAGTATGCATGACTAGCACACAGACAGCCCAAATTACAAAATCAACACACCCCACTGTGTAGATTTATATATCTAGGGATAAAAGTGTACCCATTAACAGACTTGCAAAGCAAAATACACAATTAGACTTTCTGAAAGCTGTCATTAGTTTTCTAAAGTGTATATATCGTTTTTCACTGCTGGAATTTGTCAAATTAGTAAGATTTACCACCAGCATACTGACACAGAATACTTCTGGAAGCTTGTGCTACAAGACAAGCCAAATACGCAGGAATACGCCCGGGTTCACACATATGCTTTGTCAGACATCGCATGTGATTCGCACTGCATTGCCGTGCAATGTGATGTCTGTGCAATGCGAGTTCAGCCATACAGTTGTATGAAGTTGGAGAAGAGTTACTCTTTAAAGCCAGACATGCAGAATTAGGCCCGGCTCACACTAGTACGACTTCAGATGTGACTTAAGTCGCACAGAATCGAATGACAATGGAAATCACATTTTTTTCAAGTGTCCATTTGCAGCAATGTGACTCAGCAGGGACTCCTTTTGGAAGAGGTTCCTGTACTACTAGGTACGATTCCAGTGCAATTTTGTCCCCATACAATATGCAATTATAGATACGCCTGTCAGTTTTTCAGGTGGACCTGATCGGACACTCCATTCACCTCTATGGAGCGGCGGATCTCAGTGGCGACATGTCCGCTGACACCCGCCGCTATCCAATCCTGTCTGTGAAATCCAGATGGATATAGTGACCCTATTTTCCATTCGTCTTGCAGATTGGATCGGATGCAAAAACAGACAGGTGGTCCATTTTCATCTGATCTCCCCATAAAGGAGAGCGGGGCTCTTACAGATCCGTCTCAACACAGTGAGTGGAGACAGACCTGTCATCCACCTGCTCAGCGGGGATCAGTAGAGCGATCCCCCGCTGAGCAAAACAGAGTTTGATCTCCCCGTTCTGCCTAGTGACAAGTGTCACTCGATCTCTGCTCCCTGTCATCGAAGCAGAGATCAGTGACATCACACACCAGCCCATCCCCCTGACAGTTAGAATCACTCCCCTAGGAACACTTAACCCCTCCCCGCCCCCTAGTGGTTAACCCCTTCACTGCCAGCGTCATTTATACAGGAATCAATGCATTTTTATAGCACTGATTGCTGTATAAATGACAAAGGTCCCAAAAATGTGTAAAAATGTCTGACATGTCCGCCATAACATCGCAGTCACAATAAAAATCGCTTATCGCCACCATTACTAGTAAAAAAAAAATTATTAATAAAAATGCCATAAAACTATCCCCTCTTTTGTAAACGATATAACTTTTGCGCAAACAAATCAATAAACGCTTATTGCAATTTTTTTTTTACCAAAAATATGTAGAAGAATACGGATCGGCCTAAACTAAGGAAAAAAAATGTTTTTTTATATATTTTTTGGGGATAATTATTATAGCAAAATGTAAAAAATAACGCTTTTTTTCAAAATTGTCTCTTTTTTTGTTTATGGCGCAAAAAATAAAAATCGCAGAGATGATCAAATACCACCAAAAGAAAGCTCTATTTGTGGGGAAAAAAAGGACGTCAATTTTGTTTCGGAGCCACGTTGCACAATTGTCAATTAAAGCGACGCAGTGCCGAATCGCAAAAAACGCTCTGGTCAGGAAGGGGGTAAATCCTTCCGGGGCTGAAGTGGTTAAGATGAATTAACAATGCTCAGGGAGCGATAATCATGCTGATGACCTGTAGATCGCACCACAAGGGAGCTTGTGTGTGAGAGCTGGGGGTGCGACTGTGATGGCAGCACTTCGCAAATGAAATTTTTTTTTGCAGAACCGAGGTACATTAACACATTTATTACCACAACACAACATGTATTACCGAATACATATTATGTAAATGCAGCCTCCTCCTTGCTGTTGAAAATTATCAGTCACAAATCAAAGATGTGGAATAGTTTGTTCACAAAAAATTAAAATTGGTGCGGTCATTTAAAAAAAATCAATAGGTCCTGCATTCTACATGATGCTGAAGGAAGGCTGCGCATATTTCTCTCTACATACCTCCTTGAATAGGCAAGCATTTAGCTCTTGCAATGCAGGGGTCTGGAAGGGGGGTGCGGGAGGTTTTTGGCGGTTGGTTGGATAGAGGGGCGAGTTTGCTTGAATATTAAAAATGAAATAGCGTTTTGTTTGTGGAGCTCAGACGTGGTGTAGTTCTGCTTCTGTAGTTCGCCCCCGATGAAACGCATCGGGATGTGGCGGGCATTTTGCTGGTTGGAAAGTATTTATAAGCCAGTTTTGCTCTTATGGAAGCGAGTGTATTACTTTTTACTAATAAAATTTCTTCTCCCCTATATCATTCGTGAGAATTTAAGGATGCTTTTCAGCAGAGATGGAGTTTTCCAGTAACAGGAGTGTGGTGATACAACTCCATTATCACCAGTCAGGGATTGCTTTACAGACTGCGTATCCGACCTTCCCTTGTGGAAGTCCATGTTTGATGGTAAGGTGGCAGTGTGAACGGGTGTTGGTGATGGCTCTACCTCTCATGCACCCCATTTTTTATCCTCGGGGATCACAACCAACTCTAAAGCAAATCTAAAAATTTAATTTTAAAAAAGGAGTCTTTATTGTGGTTCTGTATGTGGAAAATTTGGATGTTATAATCCGATTATGTTTTTAGCGCTGCACTTTAAATGTATTTCTTCTATGTATGTGTTTTTTTCCAGCAATATTGTATCAGCAGCTTTTTATTTTAACCTAGCACAGCTGATTGTTTTTTTTTAGTTCTGCTTTAATGAAATAAAAACAGGAATAAATGAAAACGGTTCAATGCACCAGGAAGGCACTTCAGCTGGTGGTGGAAGTAAGCTATCAAAGTTTCTTAGAAAAACGGTTTGTGCACACAAGCATGTTGTGACCAAACTGAAAGACTACAATTTATTAACAAAAGTTGAGGGTAAGCTTATCCATAAAGGTCACTCTCACACTTCATGTCGTGGGAATGCACGTTCCCGATTTTTTTTTTTTTTGCGTGTTTCTGTGCATTGCACATGGAGCAGCCCATTCACTTGAATAGGCTACACCAAGTGCAACAATGCACCAAAGAAGCTCCAGAACCTTTTCTGGCATTAATCATGGCGTGTTTGCCACACGGCAAAAGTCGCATCCACCAATTGCACTTGGGGTACCATTAACAATGCACCACAAGTGCGCATTTTCTATGTGCCCTCTCTTGCATTCCAGAAAATGATTAAAAAAAAATGAAGGTAACTGCAGTGTCCAGGTACATTAAAGACCTCCAGTTGTTTGTGTTTATTAGAAGTCAGCAGCTACACAAAGTGTAGCTGCTGACTTTTAATTAACACACATTCACCTGTCCCACGTGCTCACCTGAGCCGCCTCTTCTCTCCAGCACCGGCATTTCAACTGTGGCACCAGGCTGTGACAGCTTGCGACTTCACTGCCTGGTACGCACTGCACATCCTGAATTGTCTGGTAGTCTTCTGAGACCTGTGACTGAAGGGAGGAAGGGGGAGAGAACTTCGGCTCAAATCACCTAGAAGTGGGAGCAGGTACCTGTCAAAACTGGGTACCCACCCCCCAAAAAAAAAAAAAAAAAAAAATTTACATGCCAAATGTGGCAGAGGAGGGGAGAGAAGTTCCACAACTCCCCCTTTTGGGTGGAGCTCTGCTTTAAAAGCGAAAAGCATCTAGCGCTGTGTCAGATGACATCTCTAAACGTTACTGAAAAATATACAGGATACTCAGCACATTTCCCACATTAAAAACAAATCCATTCCACATTCAGGTTTACCTTACTGAATGTTTCAAAATGCCTGTGGTAAGTCTGTGGTGATTTTATAAAAATGATCAATTGAAACATAACATGCTAAAGCCCATGGTTTATTGAGCAAATGCACTGTCAAAAACGCCTAAAGGCTTAACATTTTTATTACCCAATACATGTTAAAACTAGTACAAAAATGTCCAGGAATGGTGTGGATGGAAAATGCACACTTTTCTTTAAAAATTGAAAATAATGGTCACTAAGGCAGAGAACACCTGAAGACAATTTAAATACTTAGACTTAAACAAGCTTCCTAGAACATATTACTTTCAAAATATACAGAGTTTCTAAAATATAAAGAGTTTTTGATGCCGAGTTTTTCTTTTTTTTCCAAATAGGAAATCTACCAGATGATTTCAGTGTTGACTGAGGAAAAAAAAAAGTCTGGTTTGTGATTTTCCACCATCTAATTTCAGTACATGGTTTACTGGAATGTTGATACGCCACCCTACTTTTTATTTTGAATTAAAAAGTGTGTCAGAGAAAAGATCTAAAAAAAAATATTTAAAAAAAATAAATAAAAAAATCTCATGTTATATCCTTTTAAATATGGTGCAAACACATTAAAAAAAGGACTCGATTTATCAGAAATCCAGTGTGTTCCTAATGACCTGCTTGAGCCTAAAACACAGTGAAGGGGGAATTCACTAAAGCCAGGTACAAACTACAGGTTTTTTTTTTTTCGTGCAACTTGAAAAGCTGTCAAATCCAGTCGGAGCCACTGTACTAACCATGCAAGGTTAGTCCAGCGATCTCCTCCGCTCAGCTGTTGCATTCTTCCCCCACCAGAACACTCTGATCAGCACTCTCTGCCATTGGCTGAGAGCACTGATCGGGAGCTAGTTGGCGGCTGGTTTTCAAGCAAGCACACCAAACAGCTGGCTTCTGTCGGACAGACCGACATAAACACAGGCAGAATTTCTGGCTTTTTTTTTTTTTTTTTAACCAGCAAAGGTCTCCCAACATTCTGCCCGTGTGTAAGGGGCTTAAGAAATGGTGCAGCTGTACCTGGCAAGCAATCAGCATTTTTTTTTTTAAAGCTTAACTGCTTGCCGACTAGCCGCCGCAGTTTTACTGCGGCAGAATGGTACGGCTGGGCGAAACAATGTTATCTTATGTCGCTTCGCCTTTTGGTCACTAGGGGGCGCGCACGCCCGCGTGTGCCCAACCCCTATGCGAGTGACCGGTGGGCACACACGATCGCTCATGACAGAGCGAGAACCGGGATCTGTATGTGTATAAACACACAGATCAAGGGTTTTTTAAGGGGAGGGGAGACAGATCGTGTGTTCATACTATGTATGTAACAGCAATCTCTCTCTCCTCCTAGACAGACCCATCCCCCCACAGCTAGAAACACACATTGGCATTCTTACTGTGGGCACCCGGCTGTGGCTTCACTGTGCATGCGCAAGCCGTGCACTGTAAATGGCCGGGCAATCTTCTGGGACCTGCGACATGTCCCAGAAGATTGCAGAGAGGGACGGGGGGGGATGAGAGGTGATCTTCCTTTCGGTGCTACAGAACCCCCCGGGAGGAAGTGGAAGCTGGATGCCTTTTCTGCCCGCAAATCCCAAACAGCCTTGTTAAAGTGGATGTAAACTCAATTCATGAAATTTGACCTAAGCAAATATTTCTGTAGTGTTTTCTTATCTCTCTCCAAAGCCCTATGTCCCGTGTGTTTGTGCTGCTCCGTAGCTCTGGTAGCAGCATAACTTCTGACAAGGCAGCATCCTGGAATGTGTGGTGGAAGGTTGCTATAAATAGATTAGCAGAGAGCTTGCCTTGCACAGCTCAGGAAGTATTTTCCTTCTTCTGCCAATGTCAGGGGGGGGGGGGGGGGTGCCTTTCCTCCACTCAGCTGTCACACAGAGTATGTCAGAAGGACATTCCTACTGCTGAATGAGGAAGTAAAAATTCTTACCCGATGCAAGAATTCTAAAGAATATAGCAGCTGCAGGCATCATCCAGATATCTTTTCCACCGGCGATTCTGTGCACTGTAAGAACAATCATAGCGACAGTTCAGCCGCTTGATCGTTCTTACAGGCGGCAGGAGGGCACGCCCCTCCTTCCCTCCCTCCCGTGCTTCTCCCGGCTCACCCCTGCGTTCGGTAAGCCGGAAAAATGAATCGGTCGCCACCGGAAGTTTGCCATAGAGATTTCTGAGCCGGTGGAAGTAAACAAAGTCTGGGATGCAGCTGGAAAGGCTGAGAGCATTAACTTATTTTTATCTCACCCTTTGCAGCCTGGAGGAGAGATGTGGGGTCTTATTGACCCCACACCTCTCCATAAACAGGATCTGTCACACACTATTCCTATTACAAGGGATGTTTATATTCCTTGTAATAGAAATAAAAGTGATAAAAAAAATGTGTTAAAAGTGTCAAAAAAATTAATAAAAATTTAAAGCACCCCTGTCCCTGCGCACAGAAGCAAATGCATATGTAAGTTGCGCCCACATATATAAACCGTGTTCAAATCACACGTGAGGCATCATCACGTGCGTTAGAGCAAAAGCAACAATTCTAGGCCAAGACCTCTTCTAACTCTAAACGTAACATGGAAAAAACTGTAAAGCGTCGCCTATGGAGATTTTTAAGTACTGAAGTTTGGTGCCATTCCACGAGGGTGTGCAATTTTAAAGCGTGACATGTTAGGTATCTATTTACTCGGCGTAACATCATCTTTCACATTATACAAAGAAATTGTGCTAACTTTACTGTTTTGTTTATGAAACTTTTTTTTTTTTTTTTTCTTGGACAGAATAAGATGTATAAACAACTCTGAAGTTAAAGGCACCACTCACATGATAAGATGCATCTTCATTAAAACTGCCCGTTTTATTCTCTGGCAGCCAGTCCCCAAGCCTCTGACTCCCCACCAGTGTTAATTTTGGCAGCAAATTTAGATTTAGTTTTTAGTCTTGGGACTAAAATGGCATTTTAGTTTTAGTCCCATTTAAGTCTTCTGCAATTGTTTTAGTTGTATTTAGTCGACTAAATTTCCAGTACATTTTAGTAGACTAAAACTCATTTTAGTCGTCTAAAAGCTAAATGAGTGAAAAACTCATATGTTACTATTTATGGTATTAACATGCACTACAGACCAATGTTAATTTTGAAGTCAAATTTCAATTTAGTTTTAGTCTTAGTCTTTTGACTAAAATGCCATTTTAGTCGTATTATAGTCATCTCAATTATTTAAGTCGTATTTTAGTTGACTAAAACGTTTTAGTCATTTTAGTCGACAAAATTAACACTGCATCCCACACAAGAAAAGCTACTTCAAATAAAAATGTGGCAAGACAGTTATGGCAGTGTTTAATACAAAACACACAGCTGACTTCCTGTCTAGTAGAAAAGAAATAAGCCATCGTTATATAATAATAAAAAAAAAAATTATATATATATATATATATATATATATATATATATATATATATATATATATATATATATATATATATGTTTTCCTTGAATTCAAAAAAGATTTAATATGAAATATTTAACATCAAAATATTATATTTATTTTTGTACATGGCAAGCACTTCAACAAGTGTCACATCATTAGGCTACAGAAAGGTGTCAAAATGGTATTGGACACCATGTAAATACGAACATTACATTTCCCTTATTCATGCCACAGATCACACTTCACCCAAGAATCAGAAATAGATTTTAAAACGGTTATGTGTTCATTAGAACAGCCAACATCTAAACTAAAAAAAATGCATGACTGACAGGAAACATGACAAACAGAAAACAAGCTAGGCGTTTTACTGCAGGTAGTTAACCGGTTCTACATGCTGTCATATATTGTAATGTATTTATTATTTATTTCAGGTACTTATTATAGCGCTGTCAATTTACGCAGCGCTTTACATATACATTGTACATTCACATCAGTCCCTACCCTCAAGGAGCTTACAATCTAAAGGTCCCTAACTCACATTCATACATACTAGGGACAATTTAGACAGGATCCAATTAACCTACCAGCATGTCTTTGGAGTAATGTATAGCTACATACTCCAGATTTTTTTTTGAGGATAGAATGGGGAAAAAGGGGAGAGAGCCTGTCAGATGTTACTTCTATCTGGGACTCTGGTATAGAGATTTCCCTTTGCTTCTTGCCCTGGGACAACATTTACAAGACAGGTAGTGAGGAGAACCTGCCAAAAAAAAAAAAAAACTGACAGAAGAGTTCTAGCGTTCCACAACTTGCCTTAAACAAAAAAAAAAAAAATTATATATATATATACATATACACACACACACATACATACATACATACACACACACACATATACATACAGATTTCCACTCCCTTCCTGTCCTGGGGAGAGCCTTTTCACCAGAAAGGAAGTGAAGGAATCTCCCTAGCAGAGCTCCAACAGCAATAAAACCTGACCAGTTCTAATCCCTCCCCACTTTACTCAAAATTAAAAAAGAAAAAAAAAGAAAAAACAAATAAAAATTAATAAAAAAGTCCTTTTACATTCAGGACCTATATACTTCACTGGATGCCCAGAAAGGAGACAATCTACTGCTCATACGAGGGCTTCTAACCACATGGTGTGAACAGGCCCTTAACATATTGAAATAAAGTAATATTTCCAACAGAACAAATGAATGAAAGCTAAAGACAGAGTTACACAAGTTGTTTTTAAAGTCCACAGAACTTAGTAGCATGTGTAAGTGCCGGTTCACACTGGTGCGATGCCAAACATCGCACAGACATCGCATGTAATTCGTAGCGCACTGCCGTTCACATTACATGCGATGTCTGTGTGGTGCGATATCAGCCATAGAGATAGTATGGCGGATATCGCACCGCATTCGGTGCAAACACGCACAGGACCCTTTTTTCTGTTCGGACCAGAATCGGATCGCATGTGTGTTCACACACATGCGATCCGATTCATGTCCGAACTGTCAGTTCGCAGTGCGATATGCAAGCTGAACTGGGGGTGTCGTTAACAATGTATTGACACTCCCCAGCGATTCGCATATGGCAGTGTGAACTGACATGCGATGCGGGAACACGCAGTGGATTCGCAGTGTTCTCGCATCGCACCAGTGTGAACCGGCACTAACTGTAGTTTAGGGTTTCATAGATTTTGCTCCTGTAAACACTAAGTCCACTTTTCAAGATACTTGCAAGGTTTGCTGAAATGTTAAAGCGGAGTTCCACCCAAATTTTGAACAATATCTGTATGTATTCTCTTCCTTGCCTAGATGCTGACATGCCGTTTAAAAAAATTTAAATCGCCGTAATTACCTTTTATTTTTCTATTCTTCTTTGCACTTCCTGGTTCTCCTCCCGTGGGAGTAGGCGTGTTTCTAGCCTCTCCCAGACTCCTGGGAGCTAGTCTCAGGCTTCCCAGGATGCCACTGAGCATGTGCGGGAATGAGCAGTGAATGCTGGGAGCACAGCATTCACCACATCCAGGAAATAAATGCTTGTGGGCTTCAAATGCCCACAATGAAGATGGAAACCGCCTGCAGTGAATAATATAAGTTATTCTTTCCAACGAAATCTGACACAGGCGGACATATTACACACAATATGTGAGTATGTAATGCTGAGAAGAAAAGTTTGTGAACTCAAAAAAAAAGCATAGATAGGTGGACCCCCGCTTTAAGGTTCACGGAGGACTACAGAGTTTCCGGAATATCTTGTTTAGCGTTAAGGTCAATGAACATTTCTACATCAACACTACATCTTTGTTATGGACAAACTTATTATGGGGCCTTCACCCCCAATTCAGTATTTGCGCTGAAAATCTTAAAAAAAAATTGAAGATTACTACCAGTACCATATGAGGGCTCGTGTACACCATATAAATAGCTATACATTTTGCAAAAAGAAAAAAAAAAAAAGCCACACACTCCTAGCTATGGCAGTTCATATCAATATTCTAGCTAGTAGTTAGAAATGCAAAACAGAGAAAGCATTCACAATCGATATACATCCATTTTTTATTAAACATTATTTATTGTAAAGTTTTTTTTTTCTGTAATAAAAGGAGTAAATTAATACAATTTGTTCCATTCTAAGCTTGCAACTATATGTAGGTATTAATCAGGGTAAAAACTGAGCTCTGCTCATTTGATCTATTCAGTCATTACACATACAATCAGGAATCTGAATTGAAACTCTTTAGGGCATCCCCTATGATGTTGAGTCAATTCTTCTCTTTCAAGAATGTTAATAGCTGCATGTTATCACTGCAAAAATAGAGAGAGGTGGGAGACCATCAGTGTTGAGCTACTATTTTCGAGGTAAAAATACTAAGAAAGTTATCAATATTTTGGACACTGAAGATATCAAACCAGCTGGAAGAATACTTAGAAGTGGAATTTTAGGATCCATAGGCCACACATCCAAAATATTTTAGTTGTGAATTAGCAACAAATCTATTAGCTCGCCAGGCAAAGAACTAAGACCTCATTCACACGAGCATACCTATGTGTGCACCAGTGCACAGGCCCACCACACAAGATACACAGGGGTTCTGAACATCCATGTGTCGGCTGTCCCATTCATGTCTATTGAGACGCAGCAGCTGCAGAGACACTGTTACCCTTGGTCTCAACTTGACACCTGTGCCAATGTGTGTCCCATTTGGGGACCAGTTCACGCCTGCAATGTACTACGGACAGGTACCCACTGTAGGCAAAGTGACGTAACCATGCGTCGCTGCCTACTTCTGGGTGTAGGGCACACGCATGCCTGTCAGTAAGTCCCAGCCAGTTATTCATGGCTGGGACCTGCTGATTGGCTGTGTCCAATCACAGCTCAGAGCTGATTTAAATAGAGTTGGTTTAAAGCAAGCCTTTTTTCTAGTGATTTCATCATGGTTTACATCATGATTTAAATCAAAACCACCCTGCTTTGAATTCCCAAACATTATAGTTTTTTTTTAAGCAGAAGCACTAGAGAAAAATATTGTAATTGTATTGTATTGTATTGTAATATTGTGCAATTTATGTCACACGGTATCTGCGCAGCGTTTTTTCAATTTTTTGGGGGGGGAAATAATTTAAAGAATTTTAATGCACAAAAACACAATATAATACTCAATTGTTTAGTAAAATATAAAAGATGATGTTATGCTGAGTAAAATCAATACCAAACATGTCATGCTTTAAAAATTGCATACCACCCGTGGATCGCCCTGTCTATGAAATATTTGGGAAGATTTTCCCCAATTGTTCTGGTCAGTCTAGTCATTTTGGCTGCAGTTCTACTTTAATATATATCATTCTCACACCAGTTAAATTACAACAATTTTATGGTATGTTCTATGTATCTTACAGCATAACAAAACAGCACAA
The DNA here is from genome assembly GCF_042186555.1 of Aquarana catesbeiana. Taxonomy (NCBI): domain Eukaryota; kingdom Metazoa; phylum Chordata; class Amphibia; order Anura; family Ranidae; genus Aquarana; species Aquarana catesbeiana. The sequence goes on from NC_133327.1 coordinate 271,962,142, forward strand.
AGCTTACTTCAAAGAGGAAGCAATGACATGGAATATTCCACATTACAACACACAAAAAGGAAACATGCCTTAGTGAATGAGCAGTGAATTACACACACTGCTAGGCGGGCAGGTGGAAGGATGTCATTGTGCTCACCACCATTTCTTCTTTCCCCTCACACATTCGTTTGCCAAAACAAAGTGCAATCAACAATGGAGCTCTGCCAGCTTATAGGTTCGGTGTGAAGCTGGCATACTAACCGGATATCGGACAACAGCTGCACATCTGTAGCTGACTGAGCTGAATCGCAAGGATTAGCAAATGCGCCAAATAATTTTGGAAAGGAAAAGATGTGTATTTTTAATTCTGCATTTGTTGTATTAGTGGTTTGCCATATTATGGAACGGCTTACACATAGCTGGTTTTACTCAACACAAATGTCACAAAAAGCAGATAAAGAAAAAAAGAAAAATAGGCATAATTTTTTTATAAAACAACCACCTCCACGAAAAATGTACTTCACGAATTGCTATGCATTATAGTTTTTTTTCACCTTCATAATAGCACACGTAAAGTCAACCCAAACTCACATAACCAACTTTAGAAAGATGCACACTAACCATGTCTGTAAAGCCTCCCTATATCAAAGTGATGCTGCAACCCATTAACCCCCCCCCCCCCCCCCAAACTCTGTAGGGCTTGGAGCTTTTCCCTAATAAACTGTTTGTAAGCAACAGATATACAATGCAAGTGTAGGATTTCTGATGACATTCCCAGCTGATAGTCTGCTTTTGCCAACAATCTGAGCAGCAGAAAGATAAAACTGCAATGCTTATATGTAGGTTTCCTTATAGGCTGAATGGTAA